>NW_017306273.1:4316011-4325559 GCF_000935625.1 Nanorana parkeri
ATTTAATCACCCCCCCAAATAAAAAAAATAAAAAAGCTGGTTACAAATGTTGTACACTAACGATGGCAGGAGCTGGGATCCGTCCATGGATGGGGCCTGAATGATGGCGGGCCCGGTCAATAGGAGTTAATTGTTTGCCAAAAACACAATTGCTTGGCAGGCTTGTTAAACACGGCCGGCTTGTTAAGCTCCTTGACATGATCTGCCTAATTTAAGCTATTTATTATGCTTTAGGGTCGACGAGCTAAATGGGGGAAACGCATTGACACGGGGAGGGGCCGGCCCTCCCTGCGTGAAAAAAAAAGACGACGCGGATTTATGGCGGGGCTCGTCAAAGAGGTAGGTCGGAAAAAAAAGCAAATAAGGGTGCATTGAGTCAAGAGAGTCACATGTCATGGGGACAATGTATCGGGATGGTAAGGAAGGACATTCAGGTTGTTACAATGTATCGTGTTTGTTTAGCCACAGTGTATCATTTTTGTCTTGTTACAATTCGGGATGCACCAATACTTTCCGAGTACCAGTGCCGATACTTGGCATTTTCACGAGAACTAGGGTTGCAGCGGTTGCAGCTGGGACCTGGCTTTGGTTCTCCACCACTGTCCTGAAATCATTAGTCTGTATTGTTTTAGAAAAACTGTCACATGACAATAAACAAAAATGTATCAGTACTTGTATGTGTGAGGACTTGGGCAAGTATCAGTACTTGTATCTGTGAGTACTTGGGCAAGTATCAGTACCTGTATCTGTGAGGACTTGGGCAAGTATCAGTACTTGTATCTGTGAGGACTTGGGCAAGTATCAGTACTTGTATCTGTGAGTACTTGGGCGAGTATCAGCACTTGTATCTGTGAGGGCTTGGGTTAGTATCAGTACTTGTATCTGTGAGTACTTGGGCGAGTATCAGCACTTGTATCTGTGAGTACTTGGGCGAGTATCAGCACTTGTATCTGTGAGGACTTGGGCGAGTATCAGTACTTGTATCTGTGAGGACTTGGGCGAGTATCGGTACTGGCCCCCTTACCTCCGCTCGCTGTCCCGGCCTCCGGTCCCCTGGTCCGTCTGCTCGCTGTCCCGGCCTCCGGTCCCCTGGTCCGTCCGCTCGCTGTCCCGTCGGTCCGTCGGCTTCTCTCCTTCAGTCCGGCCGCGGCTCCTCTGCCCCGCCCCCTGCCTCCACTTCGTTTGCAGGCTGGGAGCCATACCCAGCCTGCTATTGGATATTGTAAAATGCAATAGCCAATAGCAAGCTGGCTATTGCACCCGCCTGCTGTCAATCAGCATGGGGGGACCTGATAGAGAACTTTCTCCTTCAGGCCCCTCCTCCGCTGAGCCCTGATTGGGCAAAGTCTTGCACCTGACCATTGGTCAGGTGCAAGACTTTGCCCCATCAGAGCTTCAGTGGGCATTTTGTATTATGGAATGTACGCGGTCGAACATAAAGTTCGGCGCTCAGCGAGCGCTCGAGCTGCCGATGTTCGATTCGAACTCATGTTCGAATTGAACACTCGGCCCATCCTTATCTGTGAGTACTTGGATGAGTATCAGTACTTGTACTTGCAAAAATAGTATCGGTGCATCCCTAATATACATGTTTATAAAAACAAAATTATACATTAAAACAGAGATGTACAAATCCCGGGAGCTCCGTGTGCTCCTTACAAATGACAGCGGCCTCCTAACTTTTGAATTGTTCTCGAGTCTGGTCTTGGAGCTCAAAAAGTATCTGTACTTGTACCGAGTACGTACCTGGTATCGGCGCTTCCCTAGTTACAATGTATAATGTTTTCTTGTTGCAATGTAGCATTTTGTCTTGTTACAATGTGATGTTTTGTTCTTGTTACATTGTATCCTTTTTGTATCTTTTTTAGACCCCCCCTCCCCCGTGCTGCTGATCTCCTACAAGAAGTAGATGAACTCCAGGACTAGTTGAGCTATTTGACCCCAAATAGCCCAGTAGGGTTGTTGGGGGTTATTTGAGCCATTTTGGTCTGGGGGGGGTGAAGAAAAAAAAAGACGACGCGGATTTATGGCGGGGCTTGTCACAGAGGTAGGTCGGGGAAAAAGTAAATAAGGGTGCATTGAGTGCAAGCTGCTGAGTCAACAGAGTCACATGTCATGGGGACAATGTATCGCAGGGGTAGCCAAACTCCGGCCCTCCAGCTGTGGTGGAACTACGAATCCCATGAGGCATTGCAAGATTCTCACAGCCACAGACATGGCTCCCGGAGAGAGATGCATCGTGGGATTTGTAGTTTCACCACAGCTGGAGGGCCGGAGTTTGGCTACCCCTGATGTATCGGGATGGTAAGGAAGGACATTCAGTTTGTTACAATGTATCGTTTTAAAAAAATCTTTTTTAGATCTTCGTGCTGCTGATCTCCTGCAAGAAGAAAAAGAACTCCAGGACTAGTTGGCTATGTGAGCCCAATGGGGCTATTGGGGGTTATTTGAGCCATTTTGGTCTAGGGGGCTAAAAAAAACAGATATACTCACCTGATCCCCAGACCCGTGGTGGCCAGCACTCACCTCTCCCCACCACACCTGCTATCAAATGTCCCTTGGTGTCCTCATGTCTAATGCGAGTCAATGGACCTCTGGAGCCCCGGGGGGGGAGAGAAGAGGCTGTGGGGACCGGTCTACTAGCCCAGGGAGACTGAGGATCAGGGGAGTATATCTCTTAGTTGAGCTCCCTAGACAAAATGAGCACTTGGGGGCTCAAATAGCCCCACGGCAAGGATACTTTCATGCTCTATAAGGGTGGCTACGCTGCTCCTCCAAGGATACAGTTGAGTGGTGTGTGTAGCCACCCTAGGACAGGAAATGTGTTACTGGCAGGATCACCGGGGAAATAGTGTAGTGACTTATGTAAATCCATTTGAATGAACTAGCACCACCCTCTCAATAGGGAGACAATGCTGCTCTACAAGGGTGGATAGGCTGCTCCTCCATAGATACAGTTGAGTAGTGGGCGTAGCCACCCTGAGACAGGAAATGTGTTACTGGCAGGATCTCCAGGGGGGAAAAGCCTGAAAAAGGAAAACGAATGCAGCCGCCACATCGAAGGACTGTAAAGCTGCGATATATCACATTTCTGTTTCTGGGTTTCAATACACTGTAACCATGAACTAACTTCCAGGGACGAGGGAAGGAAGGCAGCGAATCCCAGCGAAGGGTTAAACGGGGGCCTGATTTTCGGGCAGCAGCTGAGACAGTTTGTTGTTTTTCCACACTGTCTTCTGTACAGGGAAGCAGCGGCCCCTCCTGCCAGCTCATCACGCAGGGATCAAACTGACACACACGCGCAATGTCTGAACGTCCTCATTGGCTTGAGGAGTCACATGGAAGAATTGGGATTGTGTAGGGATTCTCTCCAATCAGGACAATCGTGCCATTCAACAGGAAATGAGCTTTGTGAGTTGGGAGTGTTGGGTGTAAACAGTCAAATAGATTGGAATTGATATGAATACATTTGTTGAATACAATACAGTTAACGCGTTTTGGACGAAGGGCCTCCTCCTTCCTCAGGGCACACCCCTTCCTCAGGGCCTCCTCCTTCTTTAGCACCTCCTCTTTCGTCACGGCCTCCTTCTTCATCAGGGCCTACACCTTCCTCAGCACATATCCCTTCTTCAGGGCTTCCTCCTTCCTCAGGGCCTCCTCCTTCCCGAGGGCCTACACCCTCCTCAGGACCTCCTCCTCAGTGGTTACCCCTTCTTCAGTCTCCTCCTTTCTCAGGGCCTAAACGTTTCTCAGGGCCACCTCTTTCCTCAGGGCCTATCCCTTCTTCAGTCTCCTCCCTCTTCAGGGCTTGGCTTCCTCCTTCCTCAGGGCCTCCTCCTTCCTGAGGGCCTACACCCTCCTCAGGACCTCCTCCTCAGTGCCTACCCCTTCTTCAGTCTCCTCCTTTCTCAGGGCCTAAACGTTTCTCAGGGCCACCTCTTTCCTCAGGGCCCACACCTTCCTCAAGGTGCCCTCTTTCCTCAGGGCCTATCCCTTCTTTAGTCTCCTCCTTCCTCAGGGCCTACACCCTCCTGAGGTCCTCCTCCTTCCTCAGGGCCCACACCTTCCTCAAGGTGCCCTCCTTCCTCAGAGTCTATCTCTTCTTCAGAGCCTTCTCCTTCCTGATGGCCTACACGTTTCTCAGGTCCCCCACCTTCTTCAGGACCTTTCCCTTCCTTCTGGCCTACACCTTCCTCAGGTCCCATCCCTTCCATCATTGGTATTAAGTTCTGTCAATCATGGAGGCGCAGGATCACATGCGTGGGCTTTACCTTTGGCGGTCTGCATGAAAATACAGCCTACCTGGGAACATCAACACTCCTCCAGACTGACACCCACCCATCAAGGCATTTTGATATTTGCATAACTCCTCCCAAGAGCTGGCCCACTGCTTGCATCAGGGCTGAGGACTCTGTAGAGGAGTACTGAGTCAGGGTGCTACATTGTATTCAGGAAGCTATGTACAGCACCCTGCCGGCCCCTCCCACCAGCCATACGATGCCGTTTGTTTCTCCTCTTAGAAGGTTCATTCATCACATTTCGGGGATCGGCGTGTTTATTAATCGGGGGTGAATTCCCCCTGACCGTCACTTCAGAGGGCCCGCGTTTAAAGTGACGTTTCTCGCTCTATTAGCGGCGGGGCTGAGGCAGCACAAACACAACTCAAGCGCCGGCAGGATGGAGAAGGATCATTAAAGAGGAAAAAAGACAAAACAACTTGCCCGCCGGCCCGGCTAACAATCCCCCCGAGGATACGCGTCCTGCGCTGGCGGGCCCAGAAGCGCTGAACCTGCGCCGATGGCGGATGAGCGCGCTTTAATCTTGCCCTGATTCCGAACAGACGGGGCTATTGTCTGTCTGCTCGTCTTGGGCGCCGAATGCTGATTGGTCAAAAATCAACCAATGACGTGCAGCCGTTAAATTACACTATTGTATCAATATCAGTAGATACATTGTATATATAAACCAGCGGCGTCACAAGGGGGGAGCGGTCCGCACCCGGGTGCCACCATTGGAGCGGTGACACCAAAATGACTGATAGTCATTTTGGTGTCACCCCTCTATGAAAAGTCGGGCACTCGGTCACGGACTGAGAGCCCGACACTGTCAGGAGAGAGGAGGGGACCCGGCGGCATACCTCAACCCGCCGGGTGAACGTCCCCTCCTCTCTCTGCCGACGTCCATCACCAAGATGGCCGCCAACTGGCGTCAATAAGATGACCGCGCATGTGCCATGACGTTGTTACATGAATGCGCGATGATGTCACGGCGGGGTGTCACCCGGTCTCCGCTCCGGGTGTGTTACCCAGCCTCGGGACGCCCCAGATATATACTGTATATTTTGTTTAAATACAAGAAGTGTAAGTACCTGGATCTGACCTGCTATCAATCTCTTGCAGTCCCTCTACAGCAGGGATGGAGTCTGAAAGGAAGAAGCAGCACAAGGAGCCAAGAAGCATGCTGGCAGCAGAAGAGAGCAGAGTGACAGAAAGATAATCTCATCACTGCGCTCCTCATCCTTTCAATGTCCAGTTACAGACTGGGGGTGGATCAAGGACAGCCTGGGCTCAGTGGAGGTGAGTTGAACAATGCTGGCCATCAGACTGACAAGAAGCATGCTGATAGGTGGAGAGAGTGACAGAGAGATGAGCTCAGCATTGCGTTTCTTCTCCCTTCACTATCCATTCACAGGCTGGGGGCGGGTCAGGGGACGACCTGGGCTCAGAGGAAGTGCGTTGAATGATGAGAGAAAGAAGCAGTGTGCTGACAAGGAGCATTCTGATAGGAGGAAGGAGAAGAGTGACAGAAAGATGAGCTCACCACTGTGCTGCTCCTCCTTTCATTGTCCAGTCACAGGCTGCAGGCGTGTCCAGGGTGGCCTGTGCTCAGAGAAAGTGGTGTGTACAATGCTGGACATCAGAGTAGCAAGAAGCATGCTGACAGGAGGAGAAAGTGACAGAGAGATGAGCTGATCACAGTGCTGCTCCTTCTTTCACTGTCCAGTCACTGGCTGAGGGCGGGTCCAGGATGACCTGGGCTCAAAGGAGGTTGGTTGAACAGTGCCAGCCATCAGACTGAGGGCATCTAGTGGTAGACATGAGTACTGCGGGGGGGATCTCTGGATGTAGGGTGAACATTTTGCTGCAAAAGTTGGTTTTGTGTTTTATCTTTTATCATTTTGATCATTTTTACTATTTTTATTATCATGTTTTTGGTTGGGGTTCTTCTTTAATGGCTCCCACATGGCGGAGGTGTTCCCCGGAACAAGCAATCAGAATCCATCTGTCATTTTCCAGCACCGGTCACCGGTTGCGGGTCTAACTTTTTTTCAGTGGGTAAAAAAAACACAACAGACCGGTTGCCAGGGGCAACAGCCCCACAATGCTTCCTCCATCTTTCCTCGCTCCGTCACGTTGGCGTTTTCTTTCCTCGCCGACCGTCGCTCTGACCTTCGTATAAAACTCACTCCGAGCGGTGAAATAGACGTCAGTCCCCGGACAGGCCTGACAAGACTTGGCAGAGCCGACGATCGCGCTCCGGGTACGGTATCATTTTTTTTGATTGAATTTCACGGATGCGTTGGCACAAAGCGCTGCGGTGAATGTGAAATAGGATGATTATTCACCGGCGGCCCGCGCGCGCGCACGCGATCCCTTCCATACCGAGGGGGCTTCCATGTGACCTAGTGCAGAAGGAATGTGTTTCCAGGAGATGCTTTGTGTTCATGTTACACGCAATGCTATACAATGAGCGGAAGGAGCGATCGGAGGGCAGCCGGGTGCTGAATCTGAGGGGAGCGGTTACAGTTACCAGCAATTCCTGAAGACGTTTCGCTGCCCTGGGCATGGAGGCGCCTTAAAGCTGAACCCTCGGGTACAAAAATGTTCACTTAAATATATTACTTAATAGCTAAAAAGGATAGAAATCCACTTTGTGTGCACCAAAAGCCTTTGCAAACCTAGATATTACCTTGTGCAAGTGACAGGGACGTCATCACTGTGCTGTACGTAGCCTGTGCAGAGAGCAGAGGGAGCGACTCACTACAGACTGACTGCAGAAAACTACAGGAGGGACCAGACCGGCCACCTGCACATGGAGAGAGAGCAACAATGACCGGTCCTTATTACAGGTGGGGGCGGAGACAAGACCAGTCACCCTGCACAGGGAGAGAGAGCAGCAGTGACCGGTCTTTATTACAGGAGGGGGCGGAGACAAGACCAGTCACCCTGCACAGGGAGAGAGAGCAGCAGTGACCGGTCTTTATTACAGGAGGGGGCGGAGACAAGACCAGTCACCCTGCACAGGGAGAGAGAGCAGCAGTGACCGGTCTTTATTACAGGAGGGGGCGGAGACAAGACCAGTCACCCTGCACAGGGAGAGAGAGCAGCAGTGACCGGTCTTTATTACAGGAGGGGGCGGAGACAAGACCAGTCACCCTGCACAAGCAGAGAGAGAGCAGCAGTGAGCGGTCTTTATTACAGGAGGGGGCGGAGACAAGACCAGTCACCCTGCACAAGCAGAGAGAGTAGCAGTGAGCGGTCTTTATTACAGGAGGGGGCGGAGACAAGACCAGTCACCCTGCACAAGCAGAGAGAGTAGCAGTGACTAGTCTTTATTACAGGAGGGGGCGGAGACAAGACCAGTCACCCTGCACAAGCAGAGAGAGAGCAGCAGTGAGCGGTCTTTATTACAGGAGGGGGCGGAGACAAGACCAGTCACCCTGCACAAGGAGAGAGAGCAGCAGTGAGCGGTTTTTATTACAGGAAGCTCCAAGTGTAAAGTGGTGTATTTTGGTTTTGTGCTGCCTTAGGCAAGACTAAACTTGGGCATCCCCCCAATCTAAATTTGCCCCACCCCCCTTCCTGTGTAAGACCCACCCCTTCTTCTGTAAACTCTACCCCTTTCTCTCTAGGCTCCACCTTTTCCTCTTAGAGCTCCACCTCTTCCTCTCTGTACATTAAAAGTGGATAACGAGTGCCTGTATTTTGTTGGGGGCTCGCTGTGCATTTTGCTTATCCGGTCAGATGCTGGATGCAGGGAGGGTCTGTATAAAACAGGCACAGGCTGTATCACTTCTGCCAGCATCGGAGGGAGGAGCCTAAGCTCGATGGCGGATTTGGTTAAGCATCATTTATTTATTTTTTCTTTTAATGTCAGGTGAAGTTTTTCCTCACTGGTCAGGGGGCTGGTTTTTAGGGACGGGCAGATACCATTTTTTCAGGACGTCCAGTGCGAGTTCCGATACTTTTCTTCAAGTACTCGCCGATACCAATTACCGATACTTTTTGTTTAGTGTGACAGTTTCTCTAAAACAATACAGACTAATGATTTTGGGACTGTAGTGGAGCGCCAGGGCCCAGTCCCAGCTGCAAACGATGCGCCCCTGGTAGTTCTGCAACTGACTCCAAGCTATAAAGGAACTACAAATCCCAGCAATACATTATACAGCAATGCAGAATACCATCAGCTAGAGAGGACTACAAATCCCAGCGATATATTATACAGCAATGCAGAATACCATCAGCTAGAGAGGACTACAAATCCCAGCGATATATTATACAGCAATGCAGAATGATACCATCAGCTAGAGAGGACTACAAATCGCAGCGATATATTATACAGCAATGCAGAATGATACCATCAGCTAGAGAGGACTACAAATCCCAGCGATATATTATACAGCAATGCAGAATAGCATCAGCTAGAGAGGACTACAAATCCCAGTTTCTCTAAAACAATACAGACTAATGATTTTGGGACTGTAGTGGAGCGCCAGGGCCCAGTCCCAGCTGCAAACGATGCGCCCCTGGTAGTTCTGCAACTGACTCCAAGCTATAAAGGAACTACAAATCCCAGCAATACATTATACAGCAATGCAGAATGATACCATCAGCTAGAGAGGACTACAAATCCCAGCGATACATTATACAACAATGCAGAATAGCATCAGCTAGAGAGGACTACAAATCCCAGCGATACATTATACAACAATGCAGAATAGCATCAGCTAGAGAGGACTACAAATCCCAGCAATACATTATACAGCAATGCAGGATAAAAAGAAGCTCACCAGGGCTGTGTGGGGTCTCAGGAGGGTTTTGTGGGTTGTCATCACAAATGTATGGGGTCTCAGGAGCCTGTGCGGGGTCTTATCATGGCTGTACGTGGTCTCACTAGGGCTGTACGTGGTGTCACCAGGGCTTTGCGGGGTCTCACAGGTGAGTGCGGGCGGCAGGGCTCCCCAGGAAGGAAGAGAAGGAGAAGTAAACTGTAAACAGGTGCCGGGAGGTCCCCAGAAGGCTGCCGCACGGTCCTCAGCAAGCGCGGGACCTTATGGCAGCTGAATCTGTTTAAAAATGTAAAAGGTTTTTAGCATCGGTGCAACAATAGCGGTTTTTGCCGCCCCCTTGGAAAGTGCCGCCCAAAGCAAATGCCTTGTTTTCCTTGCGGTAGATACGCCTCTGCTTTTAGATTGTAAGCTCCCAGGGGCAGGGCCCACATATAGCCTTGTATTGAATTGTATTGTAACTGTACTGGGTGCCTCCATA
>NW_017306273.1:4325573-4329908 GCF_000935625.1 Nanorana parkeri
TATAATTAATGTTGAAGTTGTTGGGTTTGTCTTGTGTGGAATTTCTTGTATTGCAGGATCAGGATATGAGAACACTTTAATAATCCGAGTCGCAGCGCAGGAATATTTGACCCCAAACCGTCCTCAGATGTGGAATTGCAGTGACAGGGATCGCAGGGAAGACATCAGTGTGGTTTTCTTGTTCTACACTTTGGATATGGCAACCATGGCTGGACGGGCGCACGTATCACCTGAACCTGGAAGGAGCTCCGGGCGATGTGTGTGATAATCTGCATGGAGGATGTCCTCTAATAGGAAGCAGACAGCCTACATACAGCTAACAGACCTGATATGGTGTACAGAGGTTTGGTCATATAGAACGTTCTTTTATAGACGGCAGAAGATTCTACAGAGTCAGCTCAACCCCAACAAGACCCCAAATGCCAGAAACACCGCCGGCATTTCCCAGGATTCCCCCTAAAATATGTGACCCCCTCCCCCACACCGCCAACAAATATTATTTATTATATCAATGTGATCTACTGATAATATCAATCGCTACATCATACACCACCCGAACCGCCGATCACTGCCGGGAGAGAGAGAGGAGAGAGATTTATTGTGAGTGATTCATAGAGGGGAGAGAGAGAGAGATTCAGAGAGAGAGAGAGAGATTCAGAGAGAGAGAGAGATTCAGAGAGAGAGAGAGATTCAGAGAGAGAGAGAGAGATTAAGAGAGAGAGAGAGGGAGGGGGGGAGATTCTTAGAGAGAGAGAGAGATTCAGAGAGGAGAGAGAGAGAGATAGAGAGAGAAAGAAAGAAAGAAAGAAAGAAAGAAAGAAAGAAAGAAAGAAAGAAAGAAAGAAAGAAAGAAAGAAAGAAGGAAAGGTATTCATAGGAGCGAGATTCTTAGAGAGAGGGAGAGATTGATTCATAGGAGAGAGAGGGAGGGGGGGAGATTCTTAGAGAGAGAGAGAGATTCAGAGAGGAGAGAGAGAGAGATAGAGAGAGAAAGAAAGAAAGAAAGAAAGAAAGAAAGAAAGAAAGAAAGAAAGAAAAGAAACCAGCGTTTGCTGCAATATTCACCTTCATTCCAGAGATTCCCCCGCAGTACTTTTTTCTGCCACTAGATGTCCTCAGTCTGATGGCCGGCATCATTCAATCCATTTTCTCTAAGCCCGGGTGATCCTGGACTGGCCCCCAGCCTGTGACCGGACAATGAAAGGAGAAGCAGCATAGTGATGAGCTAATTTTCCTGTCACCTTGCTCTCTCCTCCTATCAGCATGCTTCTTGTTAGCACATAAGCTGAATGGCTCCTTGTGCTGCTTCTTCCTCTTACATTCCAGCCCTGCTGTACAGCGAGTACAAGAGGATGATAGCCGGTCACATTCAGGTATTTACACTGCTTTCATCAGGGCAGAGGGCTCTTGAGAGTAGCACTGAGGCAGGGTGATTTATCCTGCTGCCCTCTCCCTGCAGCCATGATCTGCCTGCATTGCACAGAGACCCAGTGATGATGTCACTGGTCACTGGGTCTAAAATAAGGCATATAACGAAAACTCGCCAGAACAGGAACAGAGGGGTCATCTTCCATCGGGGACACCTATTCCTGTAACAACAGTCTAAGAAGGAATCTCCATCACTTCCTTGCGTGTTGTCCAGACAGGAAATGAATGGAAATCTCCCCACAGGGACACAGGTGGCACATAATCCTGACAGGATTTAACCCTTCCCTACCTGGAGTTCTACATCAAGTAAATGATGGTCACAGCATCCCACGGGGTGAGCGTAAAGGAGATGTGGCTCATTTTCTGGCACTAGGAGACCCTGAGTCGGAGTCAAGCCTCCTTGACATTAGGAGAGGCCTGGGAACAGAGGGCCCATTCACGGGGCCACGGAGCGCAGAGCCGTGGGCACCGGATCCTACAGCTGAATGCTGCACACACACTGACTCAGCACGGGAGTGATGAGAGCCAAAGCCTCGTTCAGGGGGCACCCACCCATGGCGGTCACGTTCCGGAGACCAGAGGACGGAGACACGCGATTGGCCGGTGCGGGGTCACCCTACTGATGGATACGGCCCTTGACGTTGATGAGAGCTCAAGATGCCGAGATCTGTTTTCTGAGAACTGTCTTCAGCTGGTAGAAGATTTAAAGGGGAACTCTAGGAATGGACAAAGTTAACCCTTGAAGTGAGGCTAACTCCGGCACTGCAAGGGTTAAATCCTCGTTTTGTTTTTTTTTCTAGGGGGGCGCAAATTAAACAGATATACTCACCTCATCCTCTATCCCATCTGGCTGCTAGACTGGTCCCCACAGCCACTTCCCCCCCCCCCCCCCCCGCCTCCCCCACCCCCACCACCCCCCCCCACACCACCACCCGCCTACCACACCAAGGGCCCCCCCCACCCCTCCCCCCCCCCCCCGTGACTTCCGCACACTGAAATCTGATTGGATGCAACTTGACCACAAGTGCCAACTTTGAAATGCCCCTCATTTTGCAATCATGTGACCTCAACGACCAATTGACTGCACACCAAAACAGCTTATTTCTCGTTCACAGAAATCTGATTGGATGTTACTTGACTGTGAGTGCCAACATTGCCCTGACCCTTCGTTGTGTAATCATGTGACCTCAATGACCAATTGACTGCACTCTAATACAGGTTGTTTCCCTACACTGAAATCTGATTGGATGCTACTTGACTATGAGTGCCATCGTTGTTCTGCCCTTTATGGTGCAATCATGTGACCTCAATGACCAATCGTCCACAAATTACTTCCCGTACACTGAAATCTGATTGGATGCAACTTAACCTTGAGTGCCATCTTTTCACTGCCCCTCATGGCACAACCATGTGACCAATCATCCGCACTCTAATACAGGTTACTTCCCGTACACTGAAATCTGATTGGATGCAACTTGGCTATGAGTGCCATCATTGTTCTGCCCCTCATGTTGCAATCATGTGACCTCAATGACCAATTGACTGCACTCTAAAACAGGTTATTTCCCGTACACTGAAATCTGATTGGATGCAACTTAACCTTTGAGTGCCATCTTTTCACTGCCCTTCATAGCGCAATCATGTGACCAGCGCACTCTAATACAGGTTACTTCCCTACACTAAAATCCAATTGGATGCTACCTGACTATGAGTGCCATCTTTGAACTGCCCCTCATGGCGCAATTGTGAGACCCCAGTGAACAATCCCCCGCACTCTAATACAGGTTATTTCCCGTACACTGAAATCTGATTGGATGCTGCTTGAGTATGAGTGCCATCGTTGTTCTGGCCCCTCATGGCGCAACCATGTAACCTATCCCCTGCACTCTAAAACAGGTTATTTCCCGTACACTGAAAACTGATTGGATGCTACTTGACTATGAGTGACATCATTGTTCTGCCCCTCATGGTGCAATCATGTGACCTCAATGACCAATTGACTGCACTGTAGTACAGGTTATTTTCTCGTACATTGAAATCTGATTGGATGCAACTTAACCTTGAGTGCCATCTTTTCACTGCCCCTCATAGCGCAATCATGTGACCAACTCACTCTAATACAGGTTACTTCCCGTACACTGAAATCTGATTGGATGCTACTTGACTATGAGTGCCATGTTTGCCCTGACCCTTTATGGTGCAATCGCGCGACCTCAATGACCAATCATATAACAAAATAGGTAACTTGCGTCACTCCTTACCTGAATGATAGTTAACCTGCAAAAGCAGGTGGGTGCTTGTAGCGACCACGAACGGCACCATGAACAACTCACAATCAGCAAAGATGTCACCAGCACACCATAAGAAGTCACCAGCACACCATAAGAAGTCACCAGCACACCATAAGAAGTCACCAGCACACCATAAGAAGTCCTTTTAATGACAAATTGTCATTCAATTACAAGTAATTGAATGGCAATTTGTCATTAAATGGACTTTTGCTGAAATCTTATGGTGTGCTGGTGACATCTTTGCTGATCTCAATGACCAATCAGACGCACCGTACGGCTCAAGGTGACCTCTGTCCCGCTACAATCTGATTTCTCCACCTTTTACAGCCTACTTTGTTCTTCTTTCTCTGCACGTTGACGTATATCTCCAGAAAAACATTCTGTCACCTCATTAGCGGGCCTTGAAGGCCTTGCGTACTGTCACACAATTAATGGCAGCTGTATATAATAGATCGCATTCTCCTCCGCTCTTTATCTGCAATTGCGTTGGCGGGACTCTCATTTGCAAGTCATTTTCTCGCCGACTGGGGTGAAAGCTCCGTGAAGACCACTCTTTTGTTTTTTTATATAATTTATTTTATTTTATTTTTTTTACCCTTTTCTTGAAGCGACAATA
>NW_017306273.1:4330139-4330571 GCF_000935625.1 Nanorana parkeri
CACAGCGAGCGACGGCGCACAAAAAAAAGGGATAACAGCAAGGGATCTCCTCTAGCTGAAAGACAATGTGCTACTTCATCCCAGCGGGCTATCCATTTCACTTCCAGATGACTATACCAGAGATGTTTCTGTAACAGCTAATGCACAATTTGCACATTGATAAAATATCCGCACGTCGGCAACAGGCGAGCGCCACAAACCGGCGGTAATGCGGGGCCTGGAGGAGCCCTATGCTAAGAAGGGCACATTAGAGGCAGTTAGATTCCGGAGGAAATGCGATTCTATCTGATACTTCAATTGTTCCATCCTGTTAACATGTTATTAAAGGTATCGCCTTATCTCATTTTCAGCAGCGGGAAACCATGGCGGGGGAGGGGTGGGCCTGCTCCTACAGGCTTCAGTACGCGGCTCTGGCTTTTACGCTAATAAGGA
>NW_017306273.1:4337122-4341941 GCF_000935625.1 Nanorana parkeri
AAGGGGGGGGGGGGGGGGGGATGGGATGTTTGCATGTACTTTACTATGTGCAATTATTTCGGTCACCGAGGTAAGGTGATGAAAACAGCTCAGGTTTAAAAGAGTAAAAAAAAAAAGTATCTGGAGCGTTGGCTGGCTACAAGTCGGACGCGTTAGCTGTTTTAAATCCCGCTGCGGCTCGGCGGTTACTGCTCCTACCCCAAAAATTAAAGTGCGCACCAATCCTAAAACTTTATTTCCTTTTATAGAAGGCTCAGGATCCCCGTTGGCTTTTTCTGCTCTCTGGGGCTTCCTTTAAAAAAATTGACACTCACTTCCTGTCCCGCTGACAACGTTTAACTAGACAGGAAGTGAGGGGATCTCTCCTACACCAAAAGATATTGCCGTCTGTCGGTAGATTCAAACAGAAAGGGCTGGCGGCACTCTGATAAAATCTGACGCAAGTGTAGCTTTATTGTCATGGACAGGCAAACACAAATCACCACATAAGACCCTCTGATGCATTTCACCTCAAATTGGGCTTCATCATATGCTCAGTTTGGGGTAAAATGTATTTAAATAAGAGGTCTTAGTTTCATATGACGAAGCCCAGTTTGAGATGGAATGCGTTAGAATAAGAGGTCCCAGTTTCAAATGCTGAAGTCCAGTTTGTGGTGAAATGCATCAGAAGAAGAGGTCCCAGTTTCATATGATGAAGTCCAGTTTGGGGTGAAATGGGTCAGTGGAAGGCCCCAGGTTTGGTTTTGAGTTTGCCTGTCCAGAACAATAAAGCAATGCTTGCATTGGAATTTAATAGATATCAGGTGACTCTTCTTTTTAGATCTACTGGTGGTTTGGGGCCTTTGATGAGCATCTGCTTGGCTTTTGGCACCTTGTCAACTAAGGAGGTGACCCCATGTGATGGGCTTCTGAGCGGCTCGTATATTTCCTAAATAATATTGCCGTCTACGCCCTTGATATAGATTTACCCTCACTTCCTGTCTGGTGAAACCATTGAGAGCAGGGCAGGAAGTGAGGGTAAATGTCTCTGATGGCCCCAGGTGGCGGTAAAAACCTTGAAAGGAGTTCTTATCCAACCTCACTATAGCTAAACTATGAAAAGAGTTCTCAAAATTTGGACTCGACATACACTTTGAAGGACAAGTTAGACTTTGTGGTTGTCCCTTTTGGAGGCCTCCCACTCCGCTTCCCATGGTGGCTTCTCATCGATAAATGTTTATCTAGAATCTAGGACACTGTAACCCCACCTACAGTCTGTTCTTCATCTGCTCAAATTCCAGGTGGGTGTTCCCAAATCAAGCCCACTTTCCAGGTTGCCCACCCAGACCTTGTGGACTATACATCTACTTAACAGGTTGATCCTGCCAGAACCCACCTCTAAGTATGGAATTTCCCACTCCCATTAATTACAATAAGGGCCTTCATAGGTTCCAACTCTGTCCCGCCAATGCTGTGTCCTGGGCCATGTCCAGATATTGCTACATCAACCTTATTTGAGTTCCTGCCCATGCTCTCCATAAACCCAAACCCCTCCTCCTTTCACCAGTTCCTCAGCCACTTGTTTAGCTCTCTAGTCTCCAGTGTGGCTTATGGCATCGGCAGTATTGTGATGTCCTGGTCCCAGGACATGGCCACAGACACAAAATTGGTGGGATAGAGTTGGAGTCTAGGTAGTTTGACCTCAGCTTCACACTAATATGGTCCTTTCTAGTGGACCCCCCAAGCTCTTCCCATGCAGCCACCAGCCATCTGTACCAAAGACCCACCCTTCCCCCCTTTGATGACAAATGATGCGATTGTGTCAGCTTGAAAACTTGATTGGACTAATGGTGCGCTGGACTTTAATATGCCATTTGGCTAGCAATGACCACAAGCGGCAGACTCTACAGGCATAGCAAGTCCTGTTATATGATCCCTACTACATTACTCAATGGCTCCCTGGCATGACTGGGGAGGTAGAACTCTGAGTAACCTAGCGCCAATATGTCACGTGCCACTACTCTATCTTCAAGAAGTGCCCACCAGGCTCACTAAAAATAGAATTATCTTGCTATATTGTATGTGGGATTTTGGTGATTGGGTTTACATCGACTTCCAGCAATAGCACAAAGAGCAATAAGATGTGCAAAGCATCATTACGTGTCATTGCGCCCAAACGGATTTCAGTTCACCACCATCTGATCGTTGCATTAAAATTCATTGCGCCCAATCAGATTTCAGAGAGAAGAATGAGGTCACCAGCATGCCGATTTCCACTTTATCGCTGCGTCTTGATTAATATCAGATAATCGTGGTATCGTAGGAACCACATGTGGTTCCAAAACGATGTGTTTCATTGTGATACCATGATTATGATCCAGGGCCCTTGTGTTCTATGTGGCACCATCCGCTAGTCGCTACAGCACCCACCAGAGCAACTTGGAGTGGGATGTCGGTCAGTAGTGCGATGGGAAATTCCCTAACAGGACATTCAATTAGATTTCAGCCCAATGCCATCTGATTATTTCCATTTGGCATTAGCACAGCTCATAACCAGCAACATGGCCGCCCATGTGCTACACAGATAAGACCACTTAAAGGTCTCCACCTCTCCAGCCTGACAGCATATTGATCCCCCGGAGAGCAAAGTCCGGCGTGCCATTAGCCCAATCTGTTCTCAAGCTGACACAATCCCATCATTTGTCATCTTTTCCTGTCCCGCCGTGTTTGTTTAGGAGCCGGCTATTTGCTTTATCTGTCACTTTCCAATCCTGGCTGTATTCTTTCCCCTGATATGGGCTTTATAGGGTCCGCGGGTCTCCAAGAGTCATTAATAAGGGAGATTATGATTCGCTGAGAGGATTAGGAGGGCCTGTTTACCGCTACCATTGTGTCAGGTGTTTTCTCTCTCTCTCTCGCCGTTCTCTCGACGTTCTTTCTTTTTAATCTCTCTCTCGGCGGGACCCGAAATGTGTCGGGAACAATAAAAGCAATTTCACTTTTGTGATTTCTGAAATGGTTAATGGCTCTTTTCTGAAATGTCATATTTTATTCCTTTTTTTTTTTTAATGTTGCTGACAAGCCGCGCTGTCTGATGCGGGAGAGAGTGGGCTGGAATGGCACTGATTCGCAGATGAGAGGCTCAGGAAACGGGCCAAGTCTGGGCATGACAAAGGCAGAGGAGTCTTAAACGAGAATGGAAATGTTCACAGGCTATGGGCGGCCATTTTTTTTTTAGGGGCGGTCTGGGCATCTAGCAGGAGCTGGTGGAACCGGGGCCTTACCGTTCAATCAGGGTGAGACCTTGATGGCATTCAGGTGATCATGTGATGTATGTGAAGTAACGCCAAACCTTGTCGGTGGCAGGTCAAGTCACAGTGGGTCCTAGGAGTAGGGTTGCCACTTTTTTTTCAGGTGGAACCCGAAAACTCTAGCGCCGTGTGCGGCAATTTCTTTTTTGAGAGAATATGGGAGAGAGCGAGGAGAGGTAGCCAGGGGAGAGCGTAAGAAGACCGGCTATAAAGGACTACAAATCCCAACAATACATTATACAACAATACAAAATTATATGAAACTACAAACTCTGTGTTGCTTCGGGGTGACAGCCTGATGTCTCTAGTGTCTCAAGTGGCCTGTGTGGGCTCTCAGGTGGACTCTGCGGGCTCTCATGTGGGCTATGCGGGCTCTCATGTGAGCTATGTGGGCTCTCATGTGGGCTATGCGGGCTCTCATGTGGGCTCTCAGGTGGACTCTGCAGACTCTCAGGTGGACTCTGCGGGCTCCAGGTGGACTCTGCAGGCTCTCATTTGGGCTGTGCGGACTCTGAGGTGGGCTGTGTGGACTCTCAGGCAGGCTGTGTGGGCTCTCAGATGGGCTGTGCGGACTCTGAGGTGGGCTGTGTGGACTCTCAGGCGGGCTGTGTGGGCTCTCAGGTGGGCTGTGTGGACTCTCAGATGGGCTGTGCAGACTCTCAGGTGGGCTATGCAACCCCAACACAGCCTTCTAAACCTGGACTGTCCGGGTCAATCCCGGACAGGTGGCAACCCTACCTAGGAGTGGGTCCCTTAAAGCGTTTGAGGATTGTGGGGAAGGTAAGGAGTGTTGTGTGTGAACAGGAAGTCTTGGAAACTCTAGCTGGTTGGAGAACAATAATCACTTGATTGGTCTAGGACGTGGGTGGACAACCTCGGTAGTCCAGCTGTTGTTGGACTACAAGTCCCATGAGGGATTGCAAGACAATGACAGCCACAGGCATGACTCCCAGAGGCTGGCGAGTGTGCTGGGAAAACTTTTTGCTGTTTTAAAGTGCAGAATAGGACGCGGCGGTGTGAACCGTGACACTTATCCGGCAAACCTGGCTTCGTTCCCACATCGGTGACCTTGTCCCTATCAGCTCAGGGAAAGATAGAGCTGAGTATCTCCCCGGAGGTGAGACCTCTATAGGAGCAGTGTGTGTCATTGGAGAGGTCCCCTGTGAGCATTTGACGCGCCTCTCTACTCCACTTATTTAAACCGTAAAACTTAGCAGTGACATCATCACTGTGCTGTACATAGCCTTTGCACAGAGCAGAGCTGTGGGAGGGGCCCAGCAGTGACCGGTCTTTATTACAGGAGGGGGTGAGACAAGACCGGTCACCCTGCACAAGGAGAGAGAGTAGCAGTGACCGGTCTTTATTACAGGAGGAGGCGGAGACAAGACCAATCACCCTGCACAAGGAGAGCGGCAGTGAGCGGTCTTTATTACAGGAAGCTCCAAGTGTCACACTGCTACTGCACAGATCTGGAAGAAATACACAAAACTCACCAAGATCCAAGAAGAAATATACATGCCTTCCCCCCC
>NW_017306273.1:4342112-4345052 GCF_000935625.1 Nanorana parkeri
AGTCTGCATATGTAAATAAATATTGTCACTTCCATGTACACAAATAATTACAAAACTTTTCAAACATTCCCATTTATTTACAAGCATAACAAGTGTCAGTCAGCAATAGATTTCCTTTCAAGCTGAACTCCGGCTTTCCCTTTAGTCTTGTATAGTTGTACCGGCTCCTCTCCTGGACATGAATGGCTTCCTCTGATACCACTGCACACTGCAAGCTCCTCACACTGTGCATTAGAAGCTGCAGCAAGTCAGAGCCTGTCTCATTTCCTGGCTGAAGGATGTCTAGCATCATCTAGCTCTTTCCTCCCCAACCTGACTGTCTCTAGATCCGCCCCTTTCATTCATTGGAGTTCTGTTCTTTCAATCATGGAGGCTCAGCGTCACATGTGGGCAGTACCTAGGGCAGTCTGCATGCAAATACAGCCTGCCTAGAAATGCTCACTGCTCCAGACTCCAAGGTTACTTAGATATTTGCATAACTCCTCCCTTTCTCCACTCCGCTTGCATCAGAGCTGAGGCTTCTTAAGAGCTGTACTGAAGCAGGGTGCTGGCTATGTATGCTATGTACAGCACATTGCTGGCCCCTCCCACCAGCCATGCCTACACAGGGAAGTTCAGGGACCTAGTGATGATGGCATCACTGGGCCCCTGTGTAGTATTAATCATAATAAAAATAATAATAATTATTATTATAATAGTTTTTATATCTTTAGACAATAAAATGAAGTAAGCTCCAAAAAATTCCAGACGCATTTGTTTCCCCTCCCTTACCTTCCCCATCCCTTAACATGCCACCTTAACAAGCAAAACTATTTGTTGAGAGGCCGAGTACAAAGGCATCCGGCCTCCCATTTTTTAGAATTCCTCTGCAAATTCCGCTTGATTGCTTACCAAGCAAAAAAAAAAAACATTTTTGTTTGCTCACCCCTCCCTCGTTCTTTTTTTTTTTTTTGGTCGCCATTGTGCAAAAAAAAAATTCTGGTTTTCCCCGAAGAATTTTAAATCCCTTTAAATGACACCATGAATACGATCGCCCCCCACTCCTCCAATGAAGACCTTCCCGGTATCTCTTTTATACGGCGGCCAAAAAAAAAATGTTCGGATTCCCGGGTCGCACCTTTATGGAGGCCTTTTCTATTTATTTCCAGCCTAGATAAGATCTTAATGGCGGCCCTCGAATTATCCGTATTGACATTTATCAATTCCAGTCATCTTTTCTGCGGTGCGCGCCTCCTGACAAGGCGGCTTTTCTGTTCAATGGAAGTTAATTTCGAGTACATGATTTATCGTGCTGGGCTAACAGCTCCGAGGCCGGCCACCTTTTCAAAGGGCGAGCCGGGGAATGAATTATAGCCGAGTTGTCCGGTGATTGCGTTAAACAGGGAAGGAGAAAAGGCAGCCAGTGTGATGCCCCGATGTGCCGCTGGGCCCTATTCAGGACGGCGAGGGAAAAAGATTAGGCCTCTGACCGCGGGGGTGACAGGCGAGCGTTATATCAGCATAGGACCCCCCCCCCCCCTAAGTTGGGATTTTTTCACATCGCCTAAGCACTAAACCTTTTATATATTCCTCAATTGCCACAAAGAATAGAAATCCACTTTATGAGCACCAAATGCCTTTGCTAACCCAGTTATCAAGTTTGAAAAGTAGCAATGAGCAGTGATGTGGGAGGGGCCCAGCGAGCTCCACCCACTACAGGCTGGACAGATTCTGTGCACTGAGCTCTGGGCGGGGCCCAGCGAGCTCCACCCACTACAGGTTGGACAGAGTCTGTGCACTGAGCCCTGGGTGGGGCACAGGAGCTACACCCACTACAGGCTGGACAGAGTCTGTGCAGTGTGTTCTATCAAAGTTTGTGACTGCGTTAGAATGTGTGACCGGTGACGTGGTCACACATTTAACGTAATCCCGCCCATTTTTTCGGCGGTGGAATATGTGACCGGCAAAAGGTGAAGAATTCCAACGCTTTCTTAGCTGTTCCAGGGCAGATGGGCATTGCAGATGGTATGTGCAGGAGAACCGATCTTCCCTGGAACAGCTGATCGGTCCTGATATGTCACTTCTATATGACTTTGTGGAATGTGAGAGTGCAGTCACAAAGTCGGATAGAAGTGACATTTCAGGACCGATCAGCTGTTCCAGGAAAGATCGGTTCTGCTGCAACTACCGATCTGTAATGCCGATCTGCTCTGGAACAGCTGAGAAAGCGTTGGGATCACACATTCCACCGCCGAAAAAGTGGGTGTGATTACGTTAAAATGTGTGACTACGTGACCGGTCACACATTCCAACCCAGTCACAATCTTTGGTAGAACACAGTGAGCAGAGCTGTGGGAGGGGTCCAGGAGCTCCACCCACTACAAGCTGGACTTAGTCTGTGCAGTGAGCAGAGCTGTAGGAGGGACCCAGCAAGCTCTACCCATGCATTAGGGGGAACATGCCCCCTTATGCATTTTTACTTTTACTGACTGCAATGTTGGTGGACATCCTTCTACCTACTTACCACCAATGTAAGGAGCATTCTTCTATGCACTGACCACCAATGTAAGGAGCATTCTTCTATGCACTGACCACCAATGTAAGGAGCATTCTTCTATGCACTGGCAACCAATGTAAGGAGCATTCTTCTCACTGACCACCAATGTAAGGAGCATTCTTCTATGCACTGACCACCAATGTAAGGAGCATTCTCCTACCTACTGACCACCAATGTAAGGAGCATTCTTCTATGCACTGACCACCAATGTAAGGAGCATTGTTCTATGCACTGACCGCCAATGTAAGGAGCATTCTTCTATGCACTGACCACCAATGTAAGGAGCATTCTTCTATGCACTGGCCACCAATGTAAGGAGCATTCTTCTATGCACTGGCCACCAATGTAAGGAGCATTCTTCTATGCACTGACCACCAATGTAAGGAGCATTCTTCTATGCACTG
>NW_017306273.1:4346943-4348343 GCF_000935625.1 Nanorana parkeri
TCACTGACCACCAATGTAAGGAGCATTCTTCTCACTGACCACCAATGTAAGGAGCATTCTTCTCACTGACCACCAATGTAAGGAGCATTCTTCTACCCACTGACCACCAATGTAAGGAGCATTCTTCTATGCACTGACCACCAATGTAAGGAGCATTCTTCTATGCACGGACCACCAATGTAAGGAGCATTCTTATATGCACGGACCACCAATGTAAGGAGCATTCTATGCACTGACCACCAATGTAAGGAGCATTCTCCTACCCGCTGACCACCAATGTAAGGAGCATTCTCCTACCCGCTGACCACCAATGTAAGGAGCATTCTTCTATGCACTGACCACCAATGTAAGGAGCATTCTATGCACTGGCCACCAATGTAAGGAGCATTCTATGCACTGGCCACCAATGTAAGGAGCATTCTATGCACTGGCCACCAATGTAAGGAGCATTCTTCTATGCACTGGCCACCAACATAAGGTGGTGTGTTTTCTGTTTTTGTTATAGGGGCCCATAACATTTGTGCCCTGTGATTTCTAGTTGCATTTAATGATACATTAGTGAATACGGCACTGCATTCATTTTATATCCACCCGGAGTTCAACTTGAATTGCCCCATTTGTATTTCTGCTTTTTATTTTCCTCTGACATCCGCAACACCAGATTCTGGAAGCATCTAATCATCTGGTCATCCTTATCTTTTTCCTGCGCATAGTTGGCAGGCGTATCCGAAATCTGCGGAGCCACTTTACAGCTGCTGCCACCTGTGCGCTGGGATACAACGATCTGTCACAGAGATCCAGTTTACTCGTTCACACAGCGCACAGTTGCAGATGCAGCATCATGTAGAAAAACAAAAAAACCACACAGCGGCTTATAGAAAACAGCAACGATTTCCAATTCAATGAACGCACTGTTTATCGCATAGGACCAGGAAAAAATCATATATTCGTTTACATTTCAATTACTCCCAGCCGAATGTTATTAATCCGAACTATCTTGAAGTTTGTACATGTGCTTTATGAAAAATCCCGCAGGTTCTGCCTGCTTTCATGTAGTGACACATATACACTACGCCCTGTGAATATGTACTGCTGTGTCACCTATTTCTCAGAGCCTGCCGTCTGAACTATAGAGGTATTGGAGAGTAGGGATGGGCCGAACTCCCCCGAGTTCGGTTCGTATTTGAACATTCGAACGGCCAAAATGTTCGAATACGAACTCGAACTCAATGCAAGTGTATGGGGGTCGAATGTTCGACCCCCATACAGCTGCCGGTACATGTAGGAAAACTGTGGCTGCAGCGGCCTGTGCCCCCTCAAATCCCCGCTGCTCTCCGTGCCTGTGTTGGCGTAGACAGCGGCGTAGGAGCCCCTTACCTCCGCTGCTGCCACGGCCTCCG
>NW_017306273.1:4348400-4353672 GCF_000935625.1 Nanorana parkeri
GGTCCCCTGGTCCGTCGGCTTCGTCTACGATCCGGTCCGGCCGCGGCTCCTCTGCTCCGCCCCCCTGCCTCCTCTTCATTGCAGGCTGGGAGCCATACCCAGCCGGCTATTGGATATTGTAAAATGCAATAGCCAATAGCAAGCTGGCTACTGCACCCGCCCACTGCCTGCTGTCAATCAGCATGGGGGGACCTGAGAGAAAACTTTCTTCCTCCGCTGAGCCCTGATTGGGCAAAGTCTTGCACCTGACCTGTGGTGAGGTACAAGACTTTAACAAATCAGAGCTTCAGTGGGCATTTTGAATTATGGAATGTCCGCGGTCGAACAAACCGCGAACATCCCATAAAGTTCGGCGTTCGACGAGCGCTCGAACTGTCAATGTTCAATTCGAACTCATGTTCAAATCGAACACTCGGCCCATCACTATTGGAGAGCAGGGCTTTCAGCTTCATTGCTTGCAGGCAGCAATAGGGCAGCCACCTGTTCAGGATTCACCCGGGCAGTTCGGGTTTTGAATGCTGTGTCCGGGGTTTCATGGCAGCTGACACCCGAACACAAGATGTCAGGCAGACAGGGGCAACCAAAATTAAGATAGGGGCTACTGGTCCCCTACTGAAAATAGTCTCAACTGTGATATTTACATATGAATGGGTGGCGCTATTTACATATAAATAAGCCACGACTCATTCTCCCCCAAAACAATTCTGTGAGTCGCCAGAGTGTTCACGTTTCGTTAAAAGAAAAGGTGGCAACCCTAGGCAGCAATGTAATATGCAATATATGTAACCAAAAGTAAAGCAGGTGCAGGGGATACATCTAAAATAACTTCAACCAGTATCGAGCCTGTTGCAGGTCTGTAAGAGTTTCTCTCCACACTGACAGCAAGTCTCAGCAGGGCTCTCAAGTAGGCCTGTGGTAGCTCATGTAACCTTCACAACGGAACTCCAGGCGAATTGCTGAACACACAGATAAGGTACATACATGGGAGCTGTCTTATCTGTCCTTGTCTGAATCCGAATGCCCATGTCTACTGGGAACCCAATTATATCCAAGATATATACAGTATACACTGAGTGGCCAGATTATTATGACCACCTGACGTTTGAAGGCAAATTAGCTATAATTTGGCACTGAAGTTGCTAGAGGGCCAGACCATTATAAATAGGGAAGCGGGTTGTTTACCACGACAGTAGAAGTGATTTGTTTCTGAAGATACGGGGAAACAACGCGATTTAACAGCCTTTGAACGTGGGATGATTGTTGGCGCTCGGAGCCATGGAGCGAGTATCAGCAAAACAGCAGAATTCGTTAAATGTTCAAGTGCAGCTGTTGTTAAAGTGTTTAAAGACTGGACTGTCAGCTGAAAATCTGGGTCTGAACGTGCGAATTGTGGCCGTCACTAGTCAATGTTAGGGCAGAACGGGGGAGGGGCAAGACTGGTACCAGACAACAGAAGGACAACAGTGCCGTGTCAGATTCCTCGCATCACCTTTCATCATCTCGTGGAGTCACGAGGCGGCCCAACGAAGTACTGATGGGGTGGTCATAATAATCTGGCCACTCAGTGTATACATTCCCATATACTGTATATATATATACCCAAGATATCTCATTGGATGAGCCCCTGAGAAGTGCAGAAAAGGAATGGCTGCTTTAGGGCCATGGGCATCACTCCAATTTTGGGCCCTTTAATTATCCCCTCCCTCATCTACTGCCCCCCAAATTGTCCACTGACAAACCAAAAGCCACTACTGCAGAGCCAATTAATGATCTGGTTGTTTTTTTCCCGCGCCTCCGAATTGAGATCCGCCGTTACAACGTAAAGAGACGTAAAACAATTAAGACGGGGCTATTTAAAAAAAACAAATGGCCTCCATTTCTAAGCAACTGTCACCCCCGTTAATTCAAACCATATATACCATTCAGTCGGCGCCGGCTCCTAAACCGGCATCCGTCACCTTTTTCATCTACATCTAGTTAACATTTAATGATGCTTAAAAGAGGAAGTTTGATGGACTGACACGAGGCGTGCGCCTTGCAACTTTAAAGTAACTGTATGAATGGGCGGCGGGAGGGGGGGGGGGACAATAGGAGGGACATGTGATTAGCGGGGGTCAGCATGCTCGCCTTCGAGCGCCGTAATGAGTTCGGAGATGGCTTAGTAGCTAATTAGAATCCCATTTTCTACGGCGAGATAAGGAAACGCGATTACTGAGAGAAAAGAGGACGGGGCTGCCAGCGGCATCACCAAAGTTACCAGCGGAATCTCCGCGGGGCCTATTCAGCCCCCGAAAAGTAATTCAGATCCCTGACACATGACGCCGATCGCACGGGGGGAGAGAGCATCGCAGCTTTCATCTGATTACATACGTTATCCCCTCATTAAAGCTTCATTTAATTGGGGCTTATGAGAGGATTCTCAGCGCAGATCATTCCTCTTATATAATGTATCCTGTAGCGGCCCATCTTAACCACTTGCTGACCGCGGTGTTACACCCCCTTCCTGCCCAGGCCATTTTTCAGTATTCAGCGCTGCGGTACTTTGATTGACGTTTATTCCGTCATGCAACTAATTTTATACCATTTTTTGGGGACAGATAGAACTTTCTTTTGGTGGTATTTAATCACCGCTGGGGTTTTTTAAAATTTTTTACTGCATAACAAAAAAGTACCGAATATTTTTTTTTTTTAAACGGTTTCCCTTTATTATTTTAGGAAACATTTATTTTTACCCAAATTTTTGGTAAAATAGAAAAGGCGGGGTCACATCGGGTAAATAGACACCAAACATGTCAAGCCTTAAAATTGCGCACGCCCGCGAAATTGCAAAAAACTATCATAGCCAAAATTGGCCATAGGCGTTGCTTTAAAAGCGTTTAGCGCTCATCAGTTTAGTGTCATCAGTAATTGATAGCCCTAAAATTATTGTTCTCACTGCGACGTTCACGGCGATATGTAACATGTGCGCGTAATGGGCATAATCTGCGTTTTTGCGTGTAGGCACACCTAACGCATTTTTGCGCATCTACGTGGTGGTGGGGAACTTTTTTTGTAAAAAACTTTTTACACTTAATTTTATTGTTATCCCATAGGGTGCTAATATGTCCCCTATGTAATAACCAATTACAGTGACAGGTCTCTAAGACCCCTAATGTCACCTAGGGACCCCCCAGAGAAGCTGATGAATCAGAGATCTGCTTCATCAGCTTCTCTCCGCGCGTCTTTACAGACGCCGGACCGCTTGTATGTAAACGGCCATCGCTGGCCGTTTAAAATCCTGGCGGTTTCCCGCTCGTGCGCGCGCCCCCTAGTGCGCACGAGCGGGCACGAAGGACATCTAGAGACGCCCACCCGCATCCAGGAGACTCCCGTCCAGCCTTCTTTCAGCATTCGGCGGACGGGAAGTGGTTAAAGCTGAACCGCCTGCAAGCACCTAAATACACATATGGATTGGTATTTCTGCCCATGCTGTCCTGAGATTTAGACAGCTCAGTCCTGTCCAGCAGAGGAGGGGGGCTTCATTTGTCTCTGCTGCAGTTTCACTTTCACTTACAGGTCCTCTCTCCACCCATTTTGTGCTGCTTCTTCCTCTCCCAGTCTGAGCTCTGCTGTACAGGGATTGCAAGATGCTGAAACCGGGTTAAATTAAGGTATTTACACTGCTTAGATAATTCTATGACAATAAGCAGCTTTTTAACAATAGGTAGCAGGCAGAGACCTCAAGAGCCTGTGCAGATACAAACCAGCAATGGAGTGATCGCACAGTCTATGATCTCACTGGCCTCCCTTATCATGTAGGCTCATAGGAGATCTATTACAATCTAAGGACATCCGTGCCGTGTCCATGTGTCAAATCGGAAAAATGGAACACGAAGGAAGAGTAGGTTTGATGAACATGGGATGAATATGGGAGGCGGGGCTGTGACACAGAGTAGAAGGTTTGTTGAATATGGGAGGCGGGGCTGTGACACAGAGTAGAAGGTTTGTTGAATATGGGAGGCGGGGCTGTGACACAGAGTAGAAGGTTTGTTGAATATGGGAGGCGGGGCTGTGACACAGAGTAGAAGGTTTGATGAATATGGGAGGCGGGGCTGTGACACACAGAGTAGAAGGTTTGATGAATATGGGCTGTGACACAGAGGCAGAGTAGGAGGCTCAGACAGTATGGGAGGCAGAGCTGTGATACACAGAGGCAGAGTAGGAGGCTCAGACGGTATGGGAGGCGGAGCTGTGACACACAGAGGGAGAGTAGGAGGCTCAGACAGTATGGGAGGCAGGGCTGTGACACACAGAGGCAGAGTAGGAGGCTCAGGCACTAAGGTCAAGAACCTGGCTGCCTAACTGAGAAGCCTGGAATACAAGACAGATCTAACATAACTGAATTGTTCGGTAGGTTTGGTTTGTTTGTAACTGATTTTTATAAGTTACATTGTTCCCAGCGATCTCTGAGGACTACAGAAGTAATGAGAAGATAAGTAGAGTGGGAGGTGTTCTGTAGTCCTGTCCTAGGGTGACAATGCTCCTCCTCCACAGGTACGGTACAGTGAACGTTGTCACCCTAGGACAGGAAGTGAGTTGCTGGCAGGATCACCAGGAGCAAATAAAGGGAAAAAGAAAACGAATGCAGCCATCAGTTTAAGAACCGGTGAGCTGCAATATACTGTCAAATATTTTTTGTTTTTGGGGTTAAATAGGTTTTCCTGACTTGCAGTTCTTCTTGGACAGAATTAGCAGGTCGTTGAGTGAATATATTCCCTACTTCAATTTTTTTTTTAGTTTATGTTAAAACATTACAGCCGGCGCTTATGTTTTCACAGCGTAAGAATAGCAACACGGTGCGCATTTGGTGTTAATTTAGCCTTCACCAAAATAGCAGAACTTTCAGGGGGAAAAAAACTACCCGTCCATTAAGGATTGTCCGAGGCCGAATCTTTCACCAGCAGGCCTGAGAGCTCCCAATCCCGGATCGAGTTACCCAGCAAAAGCCCTTGTTACTATATTTTCCCTCGTGTAAGTACAACAAATGTAAACATTGTTTTCACTAGATATCATTGTCTGGGAGGGAGGAGGAAGCCGAGGATATCACTCCAGACAAAGAGGGTGTGCTGGAAAAGTCACTAAATTAGTGTCACGTTTTCAAGACAAAAATAAAAAAACAAAAAAACACCATCCTGGAGATTACCACCTTACTGAAAGAGGGGAACAATGTCTCCATAACCTGCCAAAAACAAGAGATGGTAGGAAAAAAAAAAAGGAAAATCGAATAATTGTA
>NW_017306273.1:4353693-4374552 GCF_000935625.1 Nanorana parkeri
TATTATTATTATTATTACACTTGTTATTATAATTATCATTATTATTTTAATATATTATTTTAGTTTGTATCCCTTTTTACATCAATATTATTATTATTATTATTATTACACTTGTTATTATAATTATCATTATTATTTTAATATATTATTTTAGTTTGTATCCCTTTTTTTATTATAACATTATTATTACTGTAATCTCTGTGATTAAACCCATTATAGTATTATAAATATTATAGCATGCATACTACTATCAATGCAGTGGCATCACAAGGTGGGTGCGGAGGGTGCGGCCCGGAGGGGGCCACCATTGGAGGGGGTGACACCAAAATGACTGACAGTCAGCACACACCAAACTTGGCTTGGCCTGTGTGTGCCTCCAGCACACACAGCCACCTGGCTCCCCTCTGACGTCTGGCTGGAGTCCTCCTGACTCCTGAACACCTATGTTCTCTCTTCCCAGCTGGAGCCCTGAACACACTCCAGCACCCTCCTCATGAGGGATGCACACAGGTGCACAATCAGGTGCTGGCTGCCACTGAAGCATGGACCCAGGAATGGAGATTTCTTCCCACCCAGAGCTCTAAGAAATCTCCCGGCTCCAGGATCCCAACTATGATCCAGAAAACCTGGGAAGGACTGAGAAGCCAACTCTTTCCTGGTACAAGCAATTGCTTCCTAGAGCCACTCAGCCCCTCTGGCTGAGAATCCTGGGTGACTTTTAGGCCAACTAACACCGTGGTATTGGTACCATGGTCAGGGAGTGTTGATGTGCTACAGGAGATGGTCAGAGACTGTTGACATGTTAAATGAGATGTCTCGAGACTATGAGTTTGCCCTAAGAGATGGCCAGTGACTGATGACATGATACAGGAGATGCTCAGAGACTACGGGCTTGCTACAAGAGATGTTCGGAGACCGCTGACATTCTACAGGATATGGTTAGAGATTGCTGACATGCGATATGAGATGCCTCGAGACTATGGGTTTGCTACAAGAGATGGTCAGAGACAGCTGGCGTTCTGCAGGAGATGCTCAGAGACTACGGGCTTGCTACAAGAGATGGTCAGAGACAGCTGGCGTTCTACAGGAGATGCTCAGAGACTACGGGCTTGCTTGAAGAGATGTTCAGAGACCGCTGACATTCTACAGGATATGGTTAGAGATTGCTGACATGGGATATGAGATGCCTCGAGACTATGGGTTTGGGAGATGGTCAGAGACTGAAGGCATTTTGTAGAAGATAGTAAGAGACAGCAAGCATGTTATAGGAGTTGATGGAGACATGGTATGGGTTCAGGAGATAATCATAGAACGGAGACTCTTTACATTAGACTGCTACAGATCATAGCTATTACAGGGCAATAGGGAAACACAGATTAGTGTCTGCAGGGGCCCGAGGGCTCCCAAAAATGCCCAGGGGGCCACAGGTTGTCATTAATAAATTAGAACGGATGGGGGAGGTATAGTGGATGAGCATCTGCGTCAATGTGCGTGAAGACACGCGTTTCTGCAAGCGTTGCTGAACTTTGTAGGATGCGCTGTGGTGCCATTCATTATTTATGGCACACAGGGCCGGATTTCCCACAAGGCCAACCAAGGCCCGGCCTCGGGGCAGCAGGGAGTAGATGGGCAGCAGGGGTGTGGAATTCCTATCTCCCGATGTCCGGGACATGCAGTTCCGGGCGGGTAGTTGTTTTCTACATTTAGCCCTGCTTTGGGCATGCAGAGCTAAATGTAGAGCAGGGAAGCCGCCGTTTGTTTTGTAAAAGTGATCCCGGCGATGTCACCGAGATCACTTGTATGCAGCCTGCAGGTCCGACATTCTCCATTGGGGGGTGGGCGGGCAGAAGGGCGCATTGAGGAACCTGGCCTTGGGGCAGCAGAGAGAGTAAATCCGGCCCTGATGCACCTTGCCCTTTCACTTGCCTAAATTGCACCAAAAGGCCTGGTAACAAAGTACAATACGCGGTGGTGCGACGCATTTTGAAAAAAAAAGTTACAGGGACTTCTTTGCTGCGATTGTCATGCATAGGACAGCACACTGAAATTAATGGGTTGCCCCTATACGCGGCGCACAAAGACACGCATATTGTACACGCTGCCGTCAACATAGGCTCATGGAAAGTTCTTAATTAGCATACAGGCGTAACTTCAAGAAAGAAAAGGAAGGAAAGAAAAAGTTTCCTCCTCTGTTTCAATTAGGCCGGCGTTCCCCTTTAATGAATCCAGCGGCAGGCAGGTGTAAGTCCACTCTAAACACTGTTTTAACTTTCTACAATCAAAAGATTTACACAAGAGAGCGGTAAGCTGCGTTAAGTGGAATCCTCGTGTAGGATGCAGAAAATCCTGTTTGGCACTCGGCGAAACATGCAAAACCTGCATTTAACTTTCCTTATAATCCCCTCCGTTTAATCCCCCTCCCCCCCCAAAAAAAAAAATCTCCGTCCAAAAAAGGAAGCCTGAAATTTAAATTGGACATCTATGTCAAAAAAAAAAAAAGAAAAACTTTTTTCTCTGTAACACAACACTTTTATATGAAAATAAAAAAAATATGTAAAAAATAAATAAATAAATGCTGAACTTTAATATTGAACAGTTAGACCCAGCTGGCTGCATTCTTAATTCGATTCGAGCATTTTTCCAATTCAGCATTTAATTTCAAGGACATCTTGCACTCCAGCCAATGTATTCAGGGCAGAGCTTCTAAATAGCTGGTATTAAGTTCTACTATTGTGCAACAAAAACAAAAAAAAAAGCATTAAAAAAAAAAAGAAAAATAAAGAAAAAAGAAAACAAAAAAAAGAAACAAATTGAAAAAATTTGAGTTTCCTTTTTTTTATGAGAGATTATAAGTATCCGCCGAAGCTCTATCTGGCTCGCGCAAAGTTTTTGGACAAGGGCCGCCTCGCCCCCGCCAGCTCTTCCTGCCCCCGTTGTAAAGCTGTCCGCTTTACGATAGTAAAAACTTACTGTCCAAATAAAGGAAGAAGATTAATACGGCCGGTTCTCGGAGTGTAACGGAACCCTTTTACGTGGGTCGTTTAGGGCAATATCTTTGCAAATGTTGCGGGAGTTTTACAGTTTGTTTGTTCGGCGCGCGCCGGGCTCAGGCCATAAAACGTCTAATCTGAGGCAGAGTTGCTACAAGATGGAACATATACTTTTAAAGCTACGTTTATGGCTAGTACTGTAGAGGGTTGTCTTGTAAATCATCTTATTTCGGGAGGACGGAGAGGAAAGGAAAAGGAGAAGAAGTGGAGAGATTTACGACCCGTGTGAGTTTTTAAACAGGAGGTAACCGCAATCGCCGTGACGGACGTACTATCAACAAAAAAATAATAAACAGTAATAAGAGGGCGTCTTCACCTGCATGGGGGTTGAAACCGGAATGTGATGAGTTAATGACCCCCCTCCCCCAGGTGAACTGGCAAAGGGGTCCATTGAATGATTTAGAACAGGGGCTCTTTACCTTTTTATAATTACAGGCCCCCAATGGATTGCCCAACATGTCCTCATACCCTCCTTCACCAGAGTGTTAGAGTCACCATCATCACCGGTCCTTTTAGGTACCAATAGGGCTTCAGAAGATGCCAATGGCTTGGTTTTACTTTACATATAGATAGCCGGGAAGGGATAAAACATATGGATTTGATCATATTTATGTATATATACATCACATTCGCAAATAATTCATCCCCTCACAGCTACCTCCTCATGTATCATTTCCCCCTCCTCTTTTAGATTGTAAGTCCTCAGGGGCAGGGCCCTCCTTACCATCCTGTCTTGAATTGTATTGTAATTGTAATGTCTTCCTTATATTGTAAAGCGCTGCGCAAACTGTTGACGCTATATAAATACTATGTAATAATAATAATAATAATAATAATAATATAAAAATGGAAAACCACAAAAACACAATCTACCTACAGTTATGATAATGTTGGTTTTCTTCAATCAAGCCAAGGAATCAAGGTCTAGTCACTGAGAACTAGACCGAACCTAGCCTGAACCTGAGCTCCTCTGAACCTGGAAGTAAGCTCCCTCCACTGCCACCCTATAAGCTACAGCCAAGGAATTCCCTGCCTGTGATTGTACGTAAGCAAAGGGTGGGATGTTGTGATGACACCATTGACCTTATATGGCCACATGACTACATTTGGCCAATGACATTGACTTCATATGGCCATTTGGCCATACAAGGTCAAGGATGTTTTTCGACAAACATCCCATACTTTTGTTTATATGCAGCTGCAGGGTGGATAATACCCTGGCCCACAGCTGATTGGGCAGGTGGACCCATCTCCCTTCTAGGGACAGCTATATTTTTTTGTAAAGCTGTCTGCTTTTTTCCACCACTGATTGGGCAGGTGGACCCATCTCCCTTCTGGGGACAGCTATAATTTTTGTAAAGATGTACACTTTTTTCCACCACTAATTGGGCAGGTGGACCCATCTCCCTTCTGGGGACAGCTTTATGTTTTGTAAAGCTGCCCACTTTTTTCCAACACTAATTGGGCAGGTGGATTCATCTCCCTTCCAGGGACAACATTTGTATTAATATTATTCAGAGATCTAGTCCTATACCGCCATCATTTGATTCCCACACCCCCCAAGGGCTATGGATACCCTCAGTTCCTCAGTTAGGAACCCACAACATAGAAGTTCACTGGAGGAGACCATACCTTGGGCCAACCAACACCTGCTGACCTCTGGTAAGGTTGTGAGTGGGATCCAATAGGGATCCATTTTTAACTGACCAACTGGGATGCAAGTTAATCAATAGTTTCTGGTTTCAGGATCTCCATAATTTGTAGGCTTACATGTTCTGGCACATGGAATTTTTTTTTTGCAAAAATTCTCAATCTCAACTGGAGATAGCATTGCTGTGGCTGTACAATTTTCTTAATAGTTCTCACCAAGCATAATTGGTTAATAGGACCTTTCAGTAATTGTACAAGTCTGCATTAATAAATCCCCAACATGTCACAATATATATATACAGTATAGGGCTTCAATAAAGTTGCAGCAGTTATCGTTAGAAAGCCACCCTAGAGCTCCGGACAAGTGACTTTGCCTTGGCTGAGATGACATCAGACTGCTGGAAGCAGGAGGAAGCATTTCCTCAGTCTCCAGTCTCAACAAACAGACTGCAACATTGTAACTTTTGTAGATGAGAGACAACAGCAGGTCTACATCAGACATTTGTGAATAACTAAGAACTGCACGGGCACCATGATTTACATCAAATCTCTGAGCCAGCTTCACAGTCCTGGAAGTAGATGGTGACCATGGATGATGCCGAAGCAAAGATATCGCCATTGTTCTGGAGAGAATAACAGATGAAGATATTGTAAAGCGGTGGAGGAAAGGGAGATTCTTAAAGGAGAACTATGAGGGGAGTGCTTTTCACTCACCTCATAGTTCTAGCCGACCTGTGACAATGAGACTGTCACAGGTCGGCTCAGTAGATCGGGAGGTGAGCGAACACATACCGGCGTTCGCTCACCTCTCGATCCTGTCACAGCTCTCTGCCGTGACAGGGGAGGGGCTGGATTCCCCCCTCCCCGCTCCGATCCACCAGCGCTGACTGGCGGAACGGACGGGGAGGGGGCGGGTACAGCTGGCTCTGCCTCTAGATAGGCAGAGCCAGCTGTCAGTCACGCAGCTGGACAGATCCCGGCACAATTGTCAGGATCCGCTTCAGCTGCGGCGTCTCAGTATACCGCGACAGCTTGCGGTATACTGAGCCTAGGGTGACGGGAGGACGCTAGTTTGTGTCCTCCCGTTACCCTAAGGAGAACTATGGGGAAAAGCCTTAACCCCATAGTTATTCTTTAATGCCTGAAAGTGTTATTTATATGTGCATGCAGCTAACATGAAAAAATATACACCATGCTAGGTCCACTTGAAGCTTCGGGATATAAGATTAGGTTAACTTTGAAAAGTTTTAAAAATGCTAAAAGTTTTTATTTCTTTTTTTTAAAGTTGGAAATGGGTTTCCCCCAAAATGTTCTGTACAACTGCACCAAAGTTATTACTCCCTGGATGCTTGGGATTGTGGGTCAAGAATCCCTGCCCAGTGATCTAATAAGGAAATACTACATTTCTCTTTATCAGCTCTTTCCCTAATAGAAAATAAACTAAAAACACAAGAAAAACTGTGCACATGACTTTTGTGAACTTATCCAAAAAGTCTATATGAAAAGTCCAAACAAGTGATATACTGTACCACTGATATCTGTATATATGATAGGTATGATCTGAAACCCCTGTGTGATGTGTAAGTTCCCATGAAACTTAACGAAAAATACCCCAACTGAACTACCGTGTTTCCCCGAAAATAAGACACTGTCTTATATTTTTTTTGGCTCAAAAAAACACACTAGGTCTTATTTTCGGGGTAGGTCTTATTTTTTTTAATTTTTTTAATGTACAACAAGCCACACTTATTCAAGTACAACAGTCTACATGTATTCATGTACAATAATATGTTGATCAGGGCAATCAGGGGTGCCGTACCTTTCCAAGAGCAATTTGCTAACCAATCTCTGGCCAGAATGAGCGAAGCGCACTTTCACTATCGATTCCTCACAGGCGGAGTGCATTTGGTATCACTCCGCCTGTGACAGGAGCCGGCGCTATAGAAGAGGCATCGGCTTATGCGGCTCTGCTCCCTCTGGTGCCGCCTCGCTTCCTTTAGCGCCGGCTTCATTGGCACCGCTGATTCTCTCCTGCCTCTCCCGCGGCTCTTCAAGTTCCCCCTTATGCCACCACCGGCCTTGGGAATGGCCACAAGTAGGTCTTATTTTTGGGGTAGGTCTTATATTTTAGCAATTCCCAAAAATAGTACTAGGTCTTATTTTTGGGGTAGGTCTTACTTTCGGGGAAACAGGGTAGTAGCACGTCTACCTTACCACACTAGGGTCCTGGGTATAAATCCCGGCCAGGGCACTATGTGCATGGTCTGCGTTTCCTTCTTAAAATGCACCTGTGGCCAGACTATGGACATTAAATTATATATTCCTGGCAAGCAGCCAAGGAGTTCTAAAAGAAGCCATCACTGACCTTTGTTGCAAAGAGTTCCTTGAGCTGTGGTGGATAAAACCCCCACCTCATGGTGCTGGCATAGTTCTGGCATCAATAGTATGGGATCAGTGAAGGGTCTTCTCTCTTTTCTCAAGAAAGTAACCACTGACACTAATGATCATCTTAGCTGTCGGTAAAAGGTGGATTTCTTCCACTGACCACCAATGAGAGGACCCCACTGCCCCCCAATTCATAGGGGCACTGCAATGACTACTAATGTAATCGGCATTTCCCCAAATCACCACCACTGTCACAGATTCTTTCCACAAATGATCAGTGTAAGGGGACTGTCCCTCATTGATGACCAATGGAAGGGGCACTTTTCCCACTGTCCTACATTGCATGGGGGCACTACACTGACCACCAGTGTGATGGGTGTTCTTCCCAATAATCACCAGTGTAACAGGGCATTCTTTCCACTGACCACCAGTGTAAGGGGACCTTCCCTCATTGATGACTGCCAACATGAGGAACATTTTTCCCATTGTCCTACAATGTATGGGGGCACTACACCTACCACCAGTGTAATGGGCGTTCTTCCCAATATCCACCAGTGTAATGGGGCATTCTTTCCATTTACTACTTGTGTAAGGGGACCATCCTCCATTGACCACCACGAGGAGCATACTCCCCACTATCCTACAATGCATTGGGCACTATACTGACTACTAGTATAATAGGCATTGTTCCTAATAACCACCATTGTAGTAGGACATTCTTTCCACTTACCACCAGTGACCATCCCTTATTGACTCCCCACTGTCATACAAGACAGGAGGGCACTACCTCTTCCTATAACCCCCCCACCCCCCAGTGTAATATGGCATTCTTTCCACTTACCACCAGTGTAAGGGGTAAGGGGACCATCCCTCATTGACCACCAATGTGAGGAGCACTCTCCCCACTGTCCTACAATGCATGGGGGCACTACAGTGATTATCAGTGTAATGGCAATTCTAACCAACCCCCCGCCCAGTGTAACACTGCATTCTTGTCACTTACCACCAGTGTAAGGGGATGTCCTTCATTGACCACCAACATGTGGAGCATTCTCTCCAACCTCCTACAATGCATGGGGGCACTACACTGACCACCAGTATGATGGGCATTCTTCTCAATAACCACTGGCATTGTTTCCACAGACTACCAGTGTATGGAGACTGTCGTTCATTGACCACTAGCGTGGCAATTTATATACAAAGTTATACAGGAGTTCCCCTACACCTGATCATTTCGAGGGTTCCTCCATGGTAAAAAAAAATTGGAGAACGCATGGCCTATATACCGACTTTTCCAAGCCAATTGTCTAAGTCTTATAAAGCAGTTACGTCAGGTAAAACTTGCATTCGATGAACACAATTCTCTCCTAACGACATGGTTGCAACGTATACGGCATTTCCAATGAATCACTTACTATTGTTTCCATAGCACAAACACATCAAATAATTAGGTCAAGAATACCAAAGCCAACCACCAAAATGATCCGGTGCTGTTAAGGGCGTTTAGCGAGCGAGCGTAGATAGTCATAAAGTTTAATTTGGGATTTGCATGAGAATGGCGAGCGAGCAATTTTGTCTTCATTAAGATACATCCTTCCATACAGTGAATTCAGCTAAATGAATCTCATCCCATTTGTCCGGCCGTTTGCTGGTTATGTATAAGAAAGAATCGGCCTTAATATGCTTCCTTATGGTCACCGTGTACCCGTCTATTCAGGACAGATAAGCCCCTTATAGAAATGGAGGGGAATTTAATTCAGCTCTTGAGTGACAGGGGGAAGATTTATCCCCTCGCCAGACAATACGGCTTTTGGGGCTTTAATCTCGTGCAGACAATGGCCAGTTTCTGGGACTTCATCTTGTGCTTTTCCCACGATGCACGCTGGTTAGGAGACCCTCACTAGATGGCAGCCACTGTCTCTGGTTTCAGGGGGCTTTGCTGATCCGGGTTGTCGCTGGCAGAGTGATAGAAAGAGTTGCAGGATGCCCCTTGGTAAAAACAAAATCGATGCTCCACCCAGGATGTCAGGGGAGAATTCGCTGCAGCTGTTGACGTGAAACATCTGCACTGCTGCTGCTTTCATATTCACTTCCTCTAAATGGCCTCAAATCTCACTTTAACGTCCCTGTTTGGCTGACATTTTCCTTTTTTTTTTGCTCAATTGATATTTGCCGGCCCGGATGGTGCGGGCAGGGCCGCCCACGGATACAATTCCATCCGATTTACAGGAATCGGAATTCTGAAAGTGTATGGACAGCTTTAGACTCTATGCCAGGTTATTAAGGTCAATGATGTCACCAGCGTCCCACCCCCTTGTTCACATACAGCTGAGGAATGGGTAATGCCCCTGCCGCAGCTGATTGGGCCGGCACTGCCAGGTTCTTTCCAAGCTTATCCCTAATTATTATAGAAGCAAATTGTGTTTGGTTGCAAATGGATATTCGTATAAATTTCATTAAATTCGGACTTTCGACTGCATCAAAAAGTCCGAATGTGAACGAATCCAAATAGTCCTTTAACGAAAATTCGGATCGATCCAAATTTCGTTCAAAATGAGATGTGTTGGGAGTTGCAGTACAGTCAAGGTCATGTGACTGTTCTCTGGCCAATCAGATGTGTTGGGAGTTGCATTACAGTCATGGTCATGTGACTGTTCTCTGGCCAGTCAGATGTGTTGGGGGTTGCATTACAGTCACGGTCATGTGACTGTTCTCTGGCCAGTCAGATATGTTGGGGGTTGCATTATAGTCACGGTCATGTGACTGTTCTCTGGCCAATGAGATGTGTTGGGGGTTGCATTACAGTCACGGTCATGTGACTTTGTTTCCAAATGAAAATTCAGACGGACCCGAAATCCAAATCATGAAACTAATCAAATTTTGGAACCGAAATCCGATAAAACACAAGGAATAAAAATCTGAATTGATCTGAAACTAAACAGTTTTTTGCGGGGTTACATGTCTAATTATTAATGATCTTGGGTGGGAAGAATTGTCCTTACTTCTTGTCCAGGTGGGACAGAGAATGGGGAGGAAGCCAAACCTTGAAAGTTGTCATCCAAACAGGAAGTGAGAAGTGAGAAGTTTTCCAGTGAAAAAAAAAAACAAACAAAAAGAAAAATAAAGTTTTTGGTTCCTCGGTTTCGTCTCGGGTGACCCAGGTTATCTCCTCGCCTGGATGGCAGCTATTGAACTCTCTCCTATTTACAAAGCATACTGATCTGTTTTTGCTCTTCGTTCTGAATGACTCGTACTCACTTTGACTCCCATCCCCAAAAATGTTTTTCAAATAAAAAAGTTTGCATTGATACCCCAGATAAAATGAAATGTGTCACTTGGCGATTGCCTAATAACTTCCTCTCGCTGGGGTCACGTGTCAGCCGGCGGCTTTCCAGCGAGCTTGTGTCAAAGCAAACAATCCACCTAATGGAGGATGAAAGAAGGCCGCGTTGTCAGTATTCTCAATAGCGCACAGGTGTGTTGTTTTAATCCCTCTGGAAGAGGAAGGCGCTTGATCAGGGACCTATCTGCCAAGTTCACGGCGGACTACAACTCCCAACGTCCTTAGGTCTAAAAACTGCATGAGCTGCATTAAAACGAGACCCCAGTTGTGCTGGGAACAATGGCATCCAAGATAGCTTTCATTAAAACAATGCCTGATGATCCTGTTCTAAAACTCCCTGTTATGGGATAACAACGCCCTGTGCCAGTCTTTGAATCGCTCCCCTACGTTGTCACCTTGTCACCTGTGCTTTCAGTGAGGACTATGAGCAGCTGTGCTGACGTTCATTGCTCAGGGATGGTTCACCTGACAGTTATCACCATAAAAACAAACTAGCCCCATGAAAAGGCAAGCAGCAGCCGCTGGAACAGAGCATGTGGACAGGAAGCGACTACACAGGGGCTGCAGGAGATCAGCAGCAGTGAGATGGAACAAATAAGCAAAACAATATAAAAACAAGGCGATAATTTACAACAGCAAACGAAATGTCATCCAGTCCAGGGGGGTTACATGTCCTTTATAGCCGAACCAAACCCAATCACTGATCCCGTATGAGCATTCCCATAGTAATGTCATTCGAAAAGGTACGTTGCTTTTACTCTTTTTCAGATGATCCTGCCATGAAAGTTGTTCTTTAGGCACTTCCTGTTAGAGGGTGACAACTGTCTCCTAGAGAGAGAGAAAGAGAAAGAAAGAAAGAGAGAGAGAGAGAGAGAGAGAGAGAGAGAGAGAGAGATAGATAGATAGATAGATAGACGGTAGATAGATAGATAGACCAATGGGGATAGATAGATAGATAGATAGACCTATGGGGATAGATAGATAGATAGATAGATAGATAGATAGATGTAAACCCCACATGGAGAGCATATTAAGCCATAATAAAGGTCTAAGGTCTATCATTTTTTTTTCTTTTTGTAGCCGGGATGAAGGGGGAGTGTCTTGGCCATGAAACGTGTCGGCTTTTTATATGATCAATTTATGGAAAATTAAACTATCTTTGGACTCTTTCATCCTTTTTGTTCTGAAGCTTCTTTCTATGTTCTCATAGTCAGTCAGTCTGTCCGCAAGGATGCAGAATTGTAGGTAAACTTTGTAACTCAAAATGTTCACTGATGGAGAATTCAGATCAATGCCCCTTTAAGAAGAAGTGGTTTTGGTTACACAATAACCAGACTTGCCAGAAGGAAGGAAAGAACAGCCTCTCGGAATCGCCCCAATTAATATCTCGGTAATTGTGACCAAACAAAGCATTTAAACATCACTTTCGGCATGTTAATCGGCTGGTCAGCTGCCAGCGGCATCCAATAGAATGGAGACTTGGGGAGTTCATTCGAAAATTCTTTGTCCTTCAAACCAGTCTTTGCCCGAGGGGTGTAAAGTTACATGTCGGCTATTATACGGAAAAACACACACCTCCTTTTTTAAATGTTTTTTGTTCCAAAGTATCCTTAACTTTTAAACAGCTATCATTGTATTGACCATACTTGGCAGGTAGAACTATGTACAGGTCATGCCATCCAATTCTGTGAGAGGACGGTACAAGGGGTAGATCAGACCAGATGGATAGATAGATAGATAGATAGATAGATAGATAGATAGATAGATAGATAGATAGATAGATAGATAGATAGATAGATAGATAGATAGATAGATAGATAGATAGATAGAAAGAGAGATACGGATAGATAGATAGATAGATAGATAGATAGATAGATAGATAGAGAGATAGATAGATAGATAGATAGATAGATAGATAGATAGAAAGAAAGAAAGAAAGAGAGATACGGATAGAGATAGATAGATAGATAGATAGATAGATAGAAAGAGAGAGAGATACGGATAGAGATAGATAGATAGATAGATAGATAGATAGATAGATAGATAGATAGATAGATAGATAGAAAGAAAGAAAGAAAGAGATATACGGATAGCGATAGATAGATAGATAGATAGATAGATAGATAGATAGATAGATAGATAGATAGTGCCCAGCCATCTGATGCTGGCCATCATTGTGCGGACTATACAATGTACATTTAGGGGGTCACCCCTCCCGTCTATGGGTAGCACCTTATTTTCTGCACATTTTAGGCTCATTTCCTGGCACAGTTGGGTATGGCCATCACCCAATGATCCTCCAGCACAGCGCCCCGTGTCTTGTGGTCACCCGGCTACCCCTCCTGGGTGGAGCGTGGTCTCCCCCTGGGCTGATCCTCTCTATACCCCAATGATAATCTCTGGACACACAAGACGCGGGGGAACGAAGACAAGGACACAAAGCAACGTCTTTATTTCCCTCCTCCTGCCTCATGTGCAGCCTCCTCCGGGAGCGAGGCCTCCCTTGTCACTGGTCTCCTGAATCTGACAGATCTTACCTTGGCAGCTCATTTTCTAATGAGTCCGTACATCAACGCTGATTAATGTAATAAAGAATTCATGAAGCAAATGATTGTAACACGAAGACGCTGCGAAGAGGAGAACGGCCTTGCGGAATATGTTAAGGAGAGGTCCTGCCCTTTCTAACCTTCCAGTAATTGCGCTGACAAAGACACGAGGAGGCAGGGGGATCATCTGTTTTCACCCAAATCTGGCTTCTAGACAGAGCAACTGCGCTACACCATAGGACTGCGCTAATTTTACAATTGAAATGCATTAGCTTTTTATGTATTTACTAAAAGTCAACCTTAATCAGCCATTTTTAAAAGCCCTCTCTTAGCCAAGGAACTACCCTTATGGCTTCACTTAATCACCAGGGTTGCAAATTCTGTGACTGGCATCAAAACCCTTTCATCTACCACCACCCCACCCCCATTCAAGGACTGTGCCTTAGTGACCAACAAAGATACTCTCATTGCATAAAAGGATGAGAGGTGTGCAGGGCTTAACCCTGAAGTCAAGCAATGGGCAAGGTGATATCCCTCCTGCCAGGGCCGGTGCTGCCACTAGGCAAACTAGGCAGGCGCCTAGGGCGCAGTCTCGACCACTCACCCCCCTCCCAAACACACACAGTGCCCTCACTCTATTTCAAATTGTAAAAGCCAATAGCAGGCTGGCTATTGCACCCGCCCACTGAGCAGAGAAGTGGAAACGAAAGACAACTTTCTCTCTCAGGTCCGCCCATCTGCTCAGTGGGTGGGGTTTCAATAGCCAGTCTCCTATTGGCTATTTCAAATTAAAATAGCCCATAGCAGTCTGGTGATTGCTCCATGTTAAGGCCTGTTTCACTGCAGAAACACTATCTGAGACTTCAGGAAGCCGGGGCTGTGTTCTAGAGCTCACCACCTTCTGACTTCATCTCCTAAATACAAAATATTCTGATGTTATAATTCCTATTTGCCTGATTTACTAGAAATGTACAAAAAAAAAGGCAAGTACTGTCTGCACGCTTTTTGGCAACCACTCTATAACTGACAACACTAGATGGCTCCATTTCTGTTATAGAAGTGGGTGACGTTCCTCCTGTGCTACTCATTAACCAGTCTATATAATCTGATCTCCCTGCTAATTAGGCCAAACTGTTCTAATGTAATAATTCAGATTGAACTGACTTAATAGACATGTAAAAAAAAGAAAAAACAAGTACAATATGTGCACTTTTTGGCAACCACTGTATAACTGACAACACTAAATGGTTCCGTGTCTGCTACAGAAGTGGGTGATGCCCCTCCTGGGTTACCCATTCAGCAGTCTATACAATCTGATCTCCCTGCTAATCGGGCCAAAGTGTCCTTATGTAATAATTCAGATTGAACTGACTTAATAGACATGTGGAAAAAAAAACTGACTTCATAGCCTAAATACAAAATATTCTGATGTTATAATTCCTATTTGCCTGATTTAATAGAAATGTACAAAAAAAAAGGCAAGTACTGACTGTACGCTTTTTGGCAACCACTCTATAACTGACAACACTAGATCAGTCCATGTCTGCCAAAGAAGTGGGTGATGTCCCTACTGGGTTACCCCTTCAGCAATCTATATAATCTGATCTCCCTGCTAATCAGGTCAAAGTGTCCTTATGTAATAATTCTGATTTAACTGACTCAATAAAAAAAAGACAAGTACTGCCTGTACGCTTTTTGGCAACCACTGTATAATTGACAACACTAAATGGTTCCGTGTCTGCTACAGGAGTGGGTGATGTCCCTCCTGTGTTACTCATTTAGTGGGTGAAGTCCCTCCTGTGTTTCTTATTTAGTGGGTGATGTCCCTCCTGTGTTACTCATTTTGTGGGTGATGTCCCTCCTGTGTTACTCATTTAGTGGGTGATGTCCCTCCTGTGTTACTCATTTAGTGGGTGATGTCCCTCCTGTGTTACTCATTTAGTGGGTGATGTCCTTCCTGGGTTACTCATTTAGTGGGTGATGCCCCTCCTGTGTTACTCATTTAGTGGGTGATGCCCCTCCTGTGTTACTCATTTAGTGGGTGAGGTCCCTCCTGAGTTACTCATTTAGTGGGTGATGTCCCTCCTGTGTTACCCATTCAGCAGTCTATACAATCTGATCTTCCTGCCATTCCGGCCCCTGCTTGCATCTTTACACCACATACCGGCCTCATCTGTTAAATACAAAATAGTGCAATATTGCGAAATAGTGCAAAATGCAATCATTCATATTTCATTATTTTATTAAAAACATAAAAAAATGAGAACAGATTAGCACATGCTGCACGCTTTTTGGCAACCTCTGTATAATTGAAGACACCAGATAGCCAATCTCTGCTAGGAAGTCAGGGATATCTCTCCTGTTTGATCCATTCACTTCCTACTGCTTTTCTACCAGCGCAGGAAAGTGTTGATATAAGAGCTGTCACGATCTGGGATCAGGCTCAGAGTCCAGTAGCTGAAACAGCAGGCAAATTCGTGGTACAACAGGCCGGGTTCGGTACACAAGCGGGCGGTAGTAGTATAGGAGCAGGCAGAAGCGTAGTCAGCGAACAAGCCGAGGTCAGTAGCTAAAGGTATGCAGTATGAAGCATAAGACGATGAGAGTAGTCGGTGAATCAGCAGCCAAAGGTCGGTACACGGGTAGCAGTATGAGCGGATTGTATCACAGAGGGAGCAGGAAGCAAGATATTTGCAGGAGCACAATAATCTGGCAAACAGGAAGTGCAGAGGCGTGGCTAAAATAGGAAGTTCAAGGGAGGAGCAAGGAGTTCAGAGTTCAGCTAGGTTTATCTGAGGATTACACATGAGATCAGGCAAGGTTTCAGAGTGGCTCAGCAGGTAGAGCCACCACCAACCACAGCAGAGGCCCTGGGTCCCGATCCTGACAGGTGCATCAATAGACCTACCCACTGCCCCAACCAGAAGACCAGGGGAGGGATCAGTGGTCACGTGACCATGACTAAAACAATCAAATACAGTGATTTCAAAGCATTCTTTTTAAGAAATCTTGTTTTCTGTGATCTATAAAGTGAGTGTAGCCTTTGGTAGTTTGGTGGTTGCCATCTACCGTCTACTTCCCTTGGCAGAGCCGATATCTATTCCTTCGCGGAATGTCAGGAATTGTGGAGGAAGCCGGATTAGTGAAGTCTTTTCTTTTTTTTTTCTCTCTCCGTTATCAGATAAATATAAGTTTCTTCTCAAGCATTGCTCCGCGAAGAGCCGACCCTGTAACCAAGTACTCTTAAAAGCTGGAAAAATGCAGGACCGGCCTGTTAGACGTATCGGATGAAAAGCCAGAGACGCGGACCTGGTGAGATACATGCGCCCTACCTGCTTAGACCCGCCGATAGCGGATAATTACCCACCTCTCCTGGGTAATCTGAACTTATAATTACTCATTAACAATATAGGGGGGAGTACGGGATATTCTGCCTGGATAAGAAAGAGTGAGAGCCCGCTCTACAAAGGCAGGGAGGTAGGGTGAGAACTCCTCGCCCGGGCTGAATAAGGAGGTAATACGTTTCTGGAGAGATCTTGGAGATATCCTATCTCTGGTTGGGTGGGTATTGGCTGCTTCCAGTGGCGTTCTTCTGTCTCGCTACAAAAGCCAGCGAGTAAATCCCACTTCAATGGGACTCTGAAGGCAGATAAGGTTCCTCGAGATACAGAAATGGCAGGAGAGATAGGGAGATATTAATTCCATGCATCTACGGCCAACGGCGCAGGTCTGAGGAGCCGGCGGATTCTTGGAGATTGAACAGTAGATACAAAGTGAAACAAAAAATGTGATATTATCGTGACATAACTCAGGGCCCGTTGATGTCACTCTTTAACGTGCGTTATATTACGTGAAAATAATGGGCTGCCAACGCACACAGATGTCCCGAAAATTGGATGTGTTGCAAAATTTGTAACACACCGCATCGCACTGTTACCTTAGTGTTTTGGGGTACCGTTAAAAGTGAATGGCAATGTAACATTGCAATGCCTGTAACCTGTGTTGGTGTGCGTCGCAGTAATGTGAGTACTACTGCAACGGTAATGTGGCCCTTAGTGGGCCCTTGAAGAAACTTTACCCACTAATTTAATGTCTCCCATAATCTCTAATGTCCTACTCCTTCTTCCCCTCTTCCTTGTTCTCCTCATTCTTCCCCTCCTCCTTGTTCTCTTCCTTTTTCCCCTCCTCCTTGTCTTCCTCATTCTTCCCCTCCATCGTGTCTTCCTCCTTCTTCCCTTCCTACTTTTTCTCTTCTTTCTTTCCCTCCTCCTTGTCTTCCTCGTTCTTCCCCTCCTCCCTGTTATCTTCCTTCTTCCCCTCTTCCCTGTCTTCCTCATTCTTCCCCTCCATCGTATCTTCCTCCTTCTTTCCTTCCTACTTTTTCTCTTTCTTCTTCCCTTCCTCCTAGTCCTCATTCTTCCGCTCGTCCTTCTTCCCCTCTTCCTTGTCCTCCTTCTTCCCATCCTCATTGTCCTCCTTCTTCTTGCCCTCTTCCTTTTTCCCCTCTTTCTTATCCTTCGCATTCTTCCCATCCTCCTGCTTCCCCTCCTCCTTGTCCTCCTTCTTTCCCTCTTCCTTGTCCCCCTCATTCTTCCCCTCATCCTTCTTCCACTCCTCATTGTCCTCCTTCTTCCCCTCTGCCTTGTCCTCTTCATTCTTCCCCTCGTCCTTCTTCCCTTCTTCCCCTCCTTCTTGTCCTCCTTCTTCCCCTCTTCCTTGTCCTCTTCATTCTTCCCCTCGTCCTTCTTCCCCTGGCAGTAAGGGGGTTAAAAATGGAAATACTAACAGTTACATTGTAACAATCATGAAACAAAATAAATGGAATATTGTAGCTATGAATAAATAGTATTTATGTAAAAGGTTTTTATTTTTCTGTTTACTCTTTTTTTTCTTTTTGAGATTAGTTGAGTCCCCCTTAATTAAAGGTGCCCCGACATTTTATGAGAGCGGGAAGCAATCGCAGTGCCACGTCCTTGTTAATGGACGCTGGCCGTCTACGTGTTGTTCCCGAGGACCACTCCAGCTCTGACCGGGGAAGGTCACACTCTCACCTCTAATGACTTTCACGTATTGAAGTGGCTGATAAAAACACTTTAAAAGATGCACTTCACTGTCTTTTTGATGCCACACTTTGCGCCTTTCACGGAGGTAATAACAATTCCTAAAGACACCTTGTTACTAAAATTGTAATAAAAAGGAAAGAAAAATAACAACCACCGCTCATACAGCGCCGGGCGCTCACTCACAGGACCCAGATCACGGAAAAGATCCGATTCTGGTAACCGTATGCTGCTAATACTCATAGAACTTTGGCCTTCCCTTCAGTCTTGCACAGTTGTACCTGTGTTCTATTGAAAGTTCCAACTCGTCGAGATCTCTAACCACCTGACTTCCGGTTTAGTTAGAAGTAAGAAATTTGGCCGAGAAGGCTGTACTGCACGTGGGCCAACCGCGGCATTTCCCTATACACATAGTACACAGCAATAAAGTATTAAAATTTACTAGGGTCACCCTAATTCAGCACATTATTCATCTGAGTATCCCCACTCAATATGGCTGCAAGCAGCGGCTATATTGAGTGGGGCAACTCAGATGAATAATGTGCTGAATTAGGGTGAGCCTAGTTCATTTTAATACTTTATTGCTGTGTAGTATGTGTATAGGGAAATGCAGCAGGTGGCGCACGTGCAGTACAGCCTTCTCGGCCAAATCTCTTACTTCTAACTAAACCGGAAGTCATATAGTTGGAGATCTCGACGAGTTGGAGTTTTCGTCAGAACACCGGCTCCTCTCCTGGACTCTGATTTCACTGCACACTGTGAGCTTCCCACAAGCAGAGAAAATGATTTTGCAGTGAGTACAAAAAAAATCCTATTTTCTCTTTTGTTCATTGAAGGACACAGCGGAGATCTTCAGATCTTGACCGTTGGTTATTCCTGAAGGTGGCGCTATAACCCAACAGTCAAGATCTCAAGATATCCGCTGTGTCCTTCAATGAACGCACAGAAAAGGATTTTACGGTGAGTACAAAAAATCCTATTTTCTCTTTTGTTCATTGAAGGATACAGCGGAGATCTTCAGATCTTGACCGTTGGTTATTCCTGAAGGTGGTGCTATAACCCGACGGTCAAGATCTGAAGATATCCGCTGTGTCCTTCAAAAAAAAATCCTATTTTTTGCGCACTTGTCGAGCAAATATAACAAAACACTTCCGAAGGTCTAAAAAACAGACCAAATGGGAGCATATAAGAGAAGCTCATTGGTGGGGTTTACATGCCCTTTAAGGGTACATTGACATCCTAAAAATGCCTCCTTTCATAAAGGGGTTAAATGAGGCAAGACGCTCGCGCGACCGGCAAAGCCGCAGTCTGCCCCTGAGCGCCAACGATCCTCGTTCAGTCACAGGTACGGTTCGATAATAATGGCGGGCGGCAGGTGGCGAAGCAGAATAAAAATAGGAAGTTCAGCCGTTTATAAAGCTCTCTGCTGGGGCTTCTCTCTCAGTGGCGTTACATTTGTTGTAAATAAAAAGTACGGGCGAACTGCGTGCGGCGGAACGGCTGTGTAAATACAGAACGCTCAACCGCGCGCGCAGCGCCTCCAGCTGCTCTCCTGCACGACGGCGCTGCCTGGAGCCTCGCTACACAAAGCCGGGTTTAAAATACAATTTTAATGACGCTGTTTATGTTTCATCGCTTGGTTATTTTTATAGGCGTTGCGTGAACTCGTTTCCCCCGTGAAAAAAAGAAGCCGGTGAACAAATTTGAAATCGCCCCACCGGGCCGACCGGAACCGAAAACGGCATTTCCTAATGGGGACATTGTAAAATGATTTTAATTTTGTCATTTTTCATAATTTAAATAAATAATTTGTTTTCATTGCTGTCTGTGTCTCGGCTGGGGAGATTCACTCTCTCTCTCTCGCTCTCTCTCTGAATCTCTCTCTCTCTCTCTCTCTCTCTCTCTCTCTCTCTCTCTCTCTCTTTGTCCTGGTGACCTTTAAATTTCACAGTGGGCCACTGGAACAGGAAGTGATTGTAAATCTTCCAATGGGGACACCTGTTCCAGTGACAGCTGTCTAAGAGGGACTTCCCCTCACTTTGGAGAGAATTCCTCTCACTTCCTGATGTGTCCCCAAGACAGGAAGTAAAGGGAAGTCTCTCTGGAGGGACTGTAACCCAAAAAAAACAAAAAAGATTTGCCTGTAGATTTTTTTTTTTTAATCACAAAAACAGGTACAAACGGAAGGACAGCCAAAATTGTGTTTGTTTTTGTCCATCCAGACCTGAGATTTACACACAGCGTAGCCTTTTCCTGCAGGGTAGGAGACCCTAATGTTCTCTGCTACAGCTGGATAACACTTAAGGTCTTGTCCCTCCCCCAAACTGTAACTGGACAGTGAAAGGAGAAGCAGCAGACTGATGAGCTCATCTCTCTGTTATTCTGCTGTCGTCTACTATCAACATGCTCCCTGTTAGCGCATGAGCACTGCAGCATGACTAATTGGCGTCTTGTGCTGCTTCTCCCTCTCCTATTCTGTGCTTTGCTGCACAGGAGCTGCAAGAAGTCAGATTCAGGTATTTTTACTGCTCACATTTAAAAAATACATTTGATTTTATGATAATAATAAAGATTATTATTATTGTTTTGTTTTTTTTTCACAAAAAAAAATGGTTTTTATTGATCATAGTAAAACATACAAAATATGTCAGGTAGCAAAGTACATACATGCGTAACATGCTTGATATCGAAGCTCACTTGAACATATTATAAGATATGTCCTCGGACAACGGTCCGACGCGCGTGAAAGCGTAGTGTAAATCTAACTAGTTTTGTTTTTGCTTTTTATTATTATTAATATGTATATAGATTTTTAATTAGAATAT
>NW_017306273.1:4374589-4390947 GCF_000935625.1 Nanorana parkeri
ACAAATATATTATTAATAATAATAATAATAATAACAGGACTATAGCACCTTTTGTAAATGATAGAGGGCTATTTCGAAGGACACTCTCTGAAAAGAATTTCATTTTGGATTCAGGCAGCCTGACAGGTTGCAATGTGATTTTTTTTTTCTCAACACTGTAACCTTCTACCAAATCCAAATATTTTCAGACCGTAGCCCAGGGCCACAATTTATGTTTCCATCCGTACATCCATTCACAGGTATATAAGGTTTTATGGCTTCTCCCAACACCCGTCTCCTTTTCAGGCTCCCTATAAAAAGGCGCAGCTTGCCATGCTGCCTTCTAAAAGGAGCCCTGTGAATGTGCTAATCACGTCTAGATTCAGGTTTTTATGATTTAAATTCAGTCCCTCGGAGAAACCGGAGGCAGAGTCTTCGCAGATGGGGACCCGCAGGAGGAAAAAGTGACTGCTGGAAGAGGAGCTTCAGTCCAAAAAAGCTCTTTTCAATAAGTTATAGTGGCCATCGACTTGTGTCTTTGTGACTGTCCTCCATAATGTTCATGTTTCATTACTGTTGCTGTATGCAGCAGGAACTCTTGGAGGAGACCTTGACACCAATGCTGGCCATGATTGTATTTTTTTTTTTTTTTTTGGAAGGCGGCGATGGGTGCCAAAGTGCCAAAGTGAACCAAAAGAACTAAAAATTGTACATGTGACACACACAAAAAGTTGCACAGGGGTGTGACAAATTGGTCCTGCTCTCAAAGACAAAAGAGCCCTTCCATGACTCTCCCCGGTGCCCAAGGCTCCTGATAGGGGAAGAGCATGGTGGTCCACCTAGCTAAAGTCAGGTGGACCCCTTTCTTCATGGTCAGCTAATGCTGACCACTATGTTCTTGGTTAGGTGCCATAGTTGTTCAATTTCTGTACCATCACTGATACTTAGCTCTGCATCTCCCTGATGTCTCCTCCTTTGTCACAACTGACACAAAATTCATGGAGTTTCTAGGTTTGGGAGGGCATGTGACCTACTCCACTGATGGGCCTAGGGCCAACTGCCAGATTCCAGAGCTGCCACACGATAATGGTGTGACATCACCGTTCCATCTAGGCTCTGTGGTGGCAACTGTGACTTAAGAAGGATGGCAGGGGGGACGGGTCTCTGGAGAGGTGAGTATTGGCTTCATAAAGACATGATCTGATGAGTTTGGTGTGGAGGAACTCAAGTGGCTTTCACAAAGTCTTGACCTCAACCCTAGTGAACGCCATTGGGATGAATCAATGTGTGCCAGGTCTTCTGGTCCAACTGACCTCACAAAGGCTCTCCTGGCTGAATGGGCATAAATTCCCACACTGAAAAGGTGTGGGGGCTCCGTGGTTTTGAAATGGGCCGTCCAACAAGCTCATATAGGTGTCTACAAACTCTTTAACCATACGAACATATGTCAGCAACAAAAGTACACACCTTGCTCAACAAAGTCCCAGTACTGGATGCCTGTATATCGGGGCTGCCCGTAAGCTATAACTTATGATCGAATGAATGTTCCTCTGCTTACACAGCGAGGGACTTTGTATGCTTTACCTGCCAGCTAACACGATTACATTGCCTTCCTATAAATCCCGTAATTAGTTTTATGTTTTCTTTACGAATTGAGTGTAAAATTTGCCAGCTCTCCCCCATGAAATGGATCTATGTATTCCCTTTTATTTGCATTTGCTTAAGTATTTTCCTTGGGTAAACTCGATTTGTGTTTTTTTCCCCCTTATTATAGAGCCCCGTGACACCGTCTGGCCACCATATTATGGGACCCCCCTTCCCTTCCCGGTCCATTAATACGGATACTTTTCTCTTCCAATTTAAATCATTATTTTATGACTCCTTACGTGTTTTCTAAAACATCAAAATTAGTTTTCACGTCCGAGACAGATACGAAGCAGGGCTGGCGCATTTGGTGTTCCTTTGCGAAGACCGGACAGAAAAGGTAAATAAATAAAATTCTATATATACAAATAAAAACGTTTAAGGAACATAGGTCAAAAAAAGGAAGAAAAAATACTTGTTGTTTAACAGTTATATTCCTGCATTTCCTCTTTTTTCACTGCATCTGGTTCTTTTTATGTAGCATCTATGCAGGGAAGCTATGTGGGCCAAGAAAGGTCCAAGACGATGGTGGGTTAATAACTGCATTAAGCTTTATTGCTCTGTTACTATAGTTTTAATCCATATCCCTTGAGATACTCCTACAGTGCCCACCATTACGTTGATATCTTCTGATTAAAGGGTACCTGTCATCAAAAAAGATGACTTGGTTCACTATTTAGATAAAGAAGTATGTTATCCCTATGGACCTTGATCCTTGTTGCCGCATGTTTTAGCCTCTGGTCAACTGTGTAGGCAGGATTCAATGGTATTCTATTAGCAGGAGGTAAAGAAGATTATGGTCCAGGGTTCCCCTCTCCACGATATGATTGCTCTACGAAGATTATGCTCCAGGGTTCCACCTCTCCACGATATGATTGCTCTACGAAGATTATGGTCCAGGGTTCCCCTCTCCACGATATGATTGTGCTAAGAATATTATGGTCCAGGGTTGCCCTCTCCACGATATGATTGCTTTAAGAATATTATAGTCCAGGGTTGCCCTCTCCACGATATGATTGCTCTAAGAAGATTATGGTCCAGGGTTCCCCTCTCCACAATATGATTGCTCTAAGAAGATTATGGTCCAGGGTTCACCTCTCCACAATATGATTTATCTACGAAGATTATGCTCCAGGGTTCCCCTCTCCATGATTTGATTGCTCTACGAAGATTATGCTCCAGGGTTCCACCCTCTCCACGATATGATTGCTCTAATAGACACATACTGATTTCCTTGTTGGGCCCAACCCTAATAATTAAATATACTACTTCCTTGTAGTGGCAATAATATCACCAGGGAGGGGGATTCCCACCTAATGATGTCATATATGTGGGGGATTCCCACTTAATGATGGCATATGTGTGGGGGATTCCCACCTATAATTCCTTGTGCCATCTAATAATAAATAAGGAAGGGTTCCCTACTAGATCCTGCCTTCATTGCGCACCAAAGCTTCCTAAAAAGACAGGCATGCCTAAACAAGTAACATTACAGGATGAGATTGCCATGTCATGTCATGGGTACCAGTCCAGATATAGTTTTTATTTGTCACAACAAGGAGCCTGGAAACTGGAACACTAACCTTAGCTAGCTTCTAATTTCATTTAACTAAAGCTCTGGAATTAAACCAATCCATCCAAACTGCTCCTGCGCAATTAATCCAAACTCTGACACAGGGGAGCTTTTGTATAACCCCTGAAACGGTTTATCTGTCTATTATTGAAAGACTATTTTTGTGTGACAACAAAAAATGTATCTGGACCTATACCCGCAGCTTACATAGTTACATAGTATTTGAGGTTGAATAAAGACACAGGTTCATCAAGTCCAACCTATAGCGTGTATGCATGTGAATCTACATGTGTATGAGTGTGGATGAGTCCATGGGGTTGATTTACTAACCTTATAAACACGCCACGAACAAGTATACACCTCTGTAGTGTGTTCCCTCCTAGCATGATCTATGGGTGGAATCTAGACACCTGTGTAGTGTGTACACACCCAGCAGGTGTGTTGTGCAAAGCCCTGCATGAATTGCAAGGTGATGTTGTGTAAATTAGCTCTACATTGTGTTCCTTGCGTTGATGAATGCAGGAATGTAAATGCATGAGCTAACCATTTTTGTCTAAACTGTGAAGCAGCATTATATATGCATCATGTGCATGATTTTTCCATATATGGCATTAGTGGAAATATGCTTTTAGAGACTTTTTGGTTGATAAATAAGTTTTGCTGTGTAAAAATCACACGCACCAAGTGCGTGCGTGTGTTTAGGTTAGTAAATCACCCCCCATGTGTCATCTTCTTCTTAAGTGTACCTGTACCCCTGTATGTTGCGGTCTCTGAGGAAATCGTCCAAATGCTTTTTGAATGATTCAACACTCTCAGCTGATACCACTGCCCTACCCTGACCGATCTTCCTGAGAAGAAGCCCCTACACCCCTTGTGCTTAAATTTCTTTTTTTGATGCTCTCATCCATTTTACTCAACATAGTCTGATTATACCAGTAACCCTGTCAAGGTCCTCCTGGGTACCCTAACCACCATATCTGATCAGAACACTCATTAAGTTTGGAGCCCAGGGCTATGCTTCCCCTCTTCCCTAACCAACAGAGAATGTGTTTGTGGAACGCTTGACCCCATGGGTAAGTGAAGAGCAGAGGGAGTTAAACTTTGTCGAGGCAGCTCTCTGTCACACGGGGTCTTCCAGGGGGTCCCTGAAGAATTGACATTGCATACAAAGAATGAAGGTGCCACACAGCTTGAATGAGTCCAGCGATAGTTTACTCATCACAGTAAGAAGTAAACTTTCAACGCATTTTAATGGCTCAACACTTTCCCTTCATCAAGGCTTCTCCATAGTGCTCTAATCCACTATTAATCTCTCTGGATCAGGAGTAAAATACAGGAAAGTGTAATTTCCTCAAAGTACATTATACTTTCCTTAATGTTATCTCTGATCCCTAAAGAATTTGCAGTGGGTTGCAGGACCAGGCAAAAGCCCTGATGAACAGGGAGTATTGGGACTCCAGAATGCATTGACTGTGTTACTACTTACTGTGACCCATAAACTCTTGATGGACTTATCCAAGTCGTGTGGTGCTCTCATCTGTTGTATGCACTATTCCTAAACCAGTAAGGGGTCCAAAGACTTCCACAGGCCTGTCCAATCCACTTCAAATCCTATTTAGGACACACCAGTATGCGTATCCCTTTGCCAGCTGAATCTGGCTTCATATGAACCAACAAAAATGAGGATGAAGGGAAATAAAAGTCACTTCAGATGCAGTGTTCCCCATTACCAGACTCAACACACTTCACGATTCACGAAGCCTAACCATTTTCACTGAAACCACAGAAATGGCGGCAATGACCCCATTTATGTAGAAAAACAAGTGTGAGCTCTCCATTTGGATTGATGTTTGCATTTGCTCTACATCATTGTGATCTTGCTTTGTATGTCACAAATTTGCTCTAGCGAGAGAATTAAGAAAGAGCACACATTCCACAGCTCATATCTTCTCACATAAATACATATTTACACAGCTGAGGATAAGTGTTGACAGTCACTTTTTCCGATGTATAATAGTGGCGGTTAGTATTGCTGTGAAGAACACAGGGCCAAAGCTTGACGGTAAATTCCTTCCCCCATTAATTCACAGAATGACGTATGAGGGCCCGTGATAACGACGGTTACTCTGATAGAGGTGTGCCATTTATGTTCATTATTAAGGCACTTTTGGATTTGATTTTATTTAACAGAATTTCTACTTTCTGTTACAAAAACATGACGAGTATAAAGTTGTTGTAATTAGCGTGCAAAGGAATGACAGGATTAGTACAACACTATAACCTCAATATGCATAATTACTTGTAGTATAGGCCTTTATGTCTTCCTATATACAGTAGCTGTTTCTTCATGGTCACTCTGTATGCCCCAGGAGGACCATCAGGAGGACTTTGCTGATCAGTAGAAGGTCCAAAACATCCAGAAGCAATGTAGACCTTGGACATGTGATCAAGTATCATCATCAACTGCAATTTAACTTGACCATAGACAGAGGACGATCACAAGTTCTGGAGTGATTTCCCTATTGAAGCATGCCCAAACCAAAAAAAGAAAAATGTGATATATTGCAGCTTACCATTCCTTAGTCCCTACAAGTAGAAGCTCACCAGTCCTTACCAGTAAAAGCTTACTACTCCTTACCAGTAAAAGCTTACCAGTCCTTACCAGTAAAAGCTTACCAGTCCTTACCAGTAAAAGCTTACCAGTCCTATGTCCTTACCAGTAGAAGCTTACCAGTCCTTACCAGTAGAAGCTTACTACTCCTTACCAATAGAAGCTTACCAGTCCTTAGTCCTGACCTGAAGAAGCTTACCAGTCCTTACCAGTAGAAGCTTACTACTCCTTACCAATAGAAGCTTACCAGTCCTTAGTCATGACCTGTAGAAGCTTACCAAATTACCAGTCCTTACCAGTAAAAGCTTACCAGTCCTATGTCCTTACCAGTAGAAGCTTACCAGTCCTTACCAGTAGAAGCTTACTACTCCTTACCAATAGAAGCTTACCAGTCCTTAGTCCTGACCTGAAGAAGCTTACCAGTCCTTACCAGTAGAAGCTTACTACTCCTTACCAATAGAAGCTTACCAGTCCTTAGTCATGACCTGTAGAAGCTTACCAATCCTTAGTCCTTATCAGTAGATACCAGTCCATACCAGTAGCAGTTTATCAGTCCTTAGTCCTTACAAGTAGAAGCTTACCATTCCTTAGTCCTCACCAGTAAAAGCTTACAACTTCTTACCAGTCGAAGCTTACCACTCCTTACCAGTAGAACCTTACCAGTCCTCAGTCCTTAAAGTCAAAGGTGCAACGCATATAGATGCAAAGTAGACTTTGGACACGTGATCAAGTATCATCATCAAACTCAATTTAAGATGACCATAGACGCAGGACCAAATGGACACCTCTAGTATGGCTGTTTTCCTGAAATTATGTTTGGTGATTTACAGGAGACCTGATTTTTCTCTGCTGCAGTTAAATAACACTTAGAGGTCTTGTCCCTCCCCCAGCCTGTGATTGGACAGTGAAAGGAGAAGCAGCAGACTCATGAGCTCATCTCTCTGTCATCAGCATCCTCCTTGCATTGCAGGGGAACTGATTGGCTCCTTGTGCTACTTCTCCCTTCCCCAGTCTGAGCTCTGCTATACAGAGTTTGTAAAAGGTTGATACCAGGTCAGATTCTGGTAACTACACTGCTTGCAAAAATAAATAAAATACAAAATAAATTCAATGAAGTATTAATGAATGCAAAGCTGTGTTAATATGTGTCTGGAGTTCACAATTAGCTTTGCTGAGAGTTGCTCACTGAGCAGTCTGATCTTTCAGTTGCCATCTCTAGAAGCCACCTTTCGTGTCCTGGATACATCCATCTGCAGGAAGGGGTTAATTGACACCTTTTGTCTGATAAGTAGGTGACTCGACCACACCAGGCTCCATCATGGCCTTCAGATTGCTCCTGACACCATTTGTATTCCGTCACTCAGTAGGTCTGTCGACAGGCCAAGCGGAGAACACAAACGTCCTTTTAGAAAAGCTCTCTCCTCACATGTTATTGCAATTTAATATTTTCACACACAGACGCATCATTATCTGGGAACCTGACACTACGGAGGTAATTATGTCATATTTAAAGAGCTTCTTACTTTGAAAAGAGAACATTGAGCCACACGAGGGATGGAATGTCCGCCGCATTGTCAAGCCTCTGAATTTCTCCCATTTGTTCATGGGTCATCATAACACACTGGAAGGCTTGTTTTTTTATTCTTCATGTTGATCATAGAAATCCTTCTCATTCAATTCTCAAAAATATTTAAGCCAAGGTCTTCAAATGGAAGCACATGGACCTCCTACTATATGTTTTCATAACTCTTATCATTGTACATCCTTACAAGTATAGTCTAAGCCCACAAAATTTGATGTTGTGAATGACATGGCTTTCTTTGTTTCCACAGCCCCATTCACCAGTATGTCATTTTTTGTTGTGAATGGAGACTTGGCTTCCTCTAGCTCTACAGCCCCATTCACCAGTATGTTATTTTTTGATTGTGAATGGAGACTTGGCTTCCTCTAGCTCTACAGCCCCATTCACCAGTATGTTATTTTTGGTTATGAATGAAGACATGGCTTCCTCTAGCTCTACAGCCCCATTCACCAGTATGTTATTTTTTGATTGTGAATGGAGACTTGGCTTCCTCTAGCTCTACAGCCCCATTCACCAGTATGTTATTTTTTGATTGTGAATGGAGACTTGGCTTCCTCTAGCTCTACAGCCCCATTCACCAGTATGTTATTTTTGGTTATGAATGGAGACATGGCTTCCTCTATCTCTACAGCCCCATTCACAGTACGTAATTTTTTTTGTGAATGGAGACTTGGCTTCCTCTAGCTCTACAGCCCCATTCATAGGTATGTTATTTATGGTTGTGAATGGAGACTTGGCTTCCTCTAGCTCTACAGCCCCATTCACAGTACGTAATTTTTGTTGTAATGGAGACTTGGCTTCCTCTATCTCTACAGCCCCATTCACCAGTATGTTATTTATGGTTGTGAATGGAGACTTGGCTTCCTCTAGCTCTACAGCCCTATTCACCAGTATGTTATTTATGGTTGTGAATGGAGACTTGGCTTCCTCTAGCTCTACAGCCCTATTCACCAGTATGTTATTTATGGTTGTGAATGGAGACTTGGCTTCCTCTAGCTCTACAGCCCCATTCACCAGTATGTTATTTATGGTTGTAAATGGAGACTTGGCTTCCTCTAGCTCTACAGCCCCATTCACCAGTATGTTATTTATGGTTGTGAATGGGGACTTGGCTTCCTCTAGCTCTACAGCCACATTCACCGGTATGTTATTTTTGGTTGTGAATGGAGACTTGGCTTCCTCTAGCTCTACAGCGCCATTCACCAGTATGTTATTTTTGATGTTGTTGCTTAATTGCTGGTGTGGGGCTTACAGTATTAAAATGAAGCTGATTTTAATCCCACTTTACTGCTGTCATTTTAGGGTGTCCTTGTATCAGGAAGGGCATGCCATATTGCAAGATGGTGTTTTCATCATGGACACCTGTGCGCGCGCTGGTGCATTGCCCTTCACACAAGGTCATTGCCAGCTGGGTGTCTGTGCGCAGGGGTTTGTGCTTCACAGTGATTGCATACAGGTTCTTTGCTGACTTTGGTGCCAAGCCATTGAAGCCAAGTCTCCTCATAGGCTCTGTGCTGACTACACTTCAGCTATACTCTGTGACCTGTAACCTGTGATTCTAAATGTCTTCATGTTATTGACCCCTTTTGACCTACCTCTGCTTTTACATGTTTCTGGCCTGTATACTCAACAATGCACCCACCTGCTAATTCTGCACTTCCCTTGATTCAAGTTGCCTTCGTGTACTGCATCTGCCCACTTGTTGATGACCCCGGCTTGCCAACTATGCTACTGCCTGCTACCTATTATGCTGCTTGCCTGTTGCTGCCCTGACTTGCTTCTTGATGCCATGCATCTGTCAGACCTGACACTTTCCTGCTGCCATGTACCACCTACTTCAGGACTCTCTAGTTCCATTTGATCAGCAGTACATCACAGGCACTCGTGCTTCTCTGTATCATGCGCCAACTGCCACCTTCAATAGGGGCCGCCGTAGGCTGGAGGTGCTAGAAAGGCCGCCTTTGTCAATTCAGTCCCTGACCAGGTACATGATATCCTGTGTCATCTCTGAGTCGGCATCTCAGAGCAGGAAGTAGAAGGTGAACCTGGATGATGCCTGAAGAAATATGGCAATGTCCTTTTGTAGAGAAAATCAGATGATGGCATTTGCAGGGGAAGCACTGAATGAAATACCTGGAAGTGTTACACTTAAATAGTACTCAGCACACATGCACTTAACATGAAACAATCTATCTAATGCTAGGTCTGCTTTAACCTGCTATTTGGAAACAGGAATGCAGAGGAAACTCACACTACATACAATTTCCATGAAGATGGTGTTCCTTTTGGGAATTGAATCTAGCGCTGCGAAACCACAGAGCTAACCACTGAGCCACTGTGATGCATGTATGTTATCAGGACAAAAGATCCTTGTGTGAAGAGTTTTCCTTCCCAACCAGCACTCTATGTGTGTGTACAACCGATACGTCTGCGGAAGTTACATAATAGAACCAATACTTTTACCTCTTTTTCCTCGCCGGCAGATAATATGCCGATAGGCACCACTTCAGTGTCCAACGCTCTCACAAAGTATGTGCCCCGGGTCCTCGGCACAGCACAACCATGGCAGCTTAGGTCACTCCAAGCTTCTATTACATCGTAGCAGGTGGGCGCTTTTTTTCCTGGTTCAGGTCAGTTCAGTTAAAACCTACATCGGAGGAGAAGTGACCCGACTCTAGAGATAAGGTTTATATTGCATTAGTCCCTTCTCACCATGACCTGTATGGTCTACTGCAACCAAGGGCACCCCCATAATGAGGTTGCATGATTGGGGGGGTGGCAGGTGTGGGGGAGAGGTGGCAGCAATTCCCCTTCCCCAGCTGACAGCTCAGCTCGCCACCAACATCACCGCTCCCCCCTTTTCCTGACTGCCTCAGGCGGCAAATAAAGTAGGGACGACCCTGACTGCAGCCTTTCTTAACCAGGGTACCCTGACACCCAGGGGTGCTTTCTGGCTTCTTCAGGGGTGCCTATAACTTTTTGCACAGTGTCATGTCTTTCCATTGTACAGGAAGGCTTTTGATGTGAAGGGGGAACTCTGATGTAAAGTGTGGGGGGGGGGGGGGGGGGGGGGTGGGGGGACTCTGCTATAAAAGGGGAGTGCTGATGTAAAGGGAGGACACTGCTATGAAAAGGGAGTACTGATGTAAAGGGAGGACTCTGCTATGAAAGGGGAGTGCGGCTGTAAAGGGAGGACTCTGCTGTAAAAGGGGAGCACTGATGTAAACGGGGGACTCTGCTATGAAAGGGGAGCACTGATGTAAAGGGGAGGACACTGACATGAAAGGGGAGTACTGATGTAAAGAGGGGACTCTGCTATAAAAGGGGAGTGCTGCTGTAAAGGGAGGACTTTGCTATAAAAGGGGAGTACTGATGTAAAGGGAGGACTCTAATGCAAAAGTGGGCAATCTAATGTGAAAAGGGGGCTCTGATTTTAAGGGGGAACCCTAAAGGAAAGGAGGATCCCCACTTTTGAGTTTTTGATTGGGGTCCCCCTTAAAATCCATATCAGATCCTTATCTAGGATAAGGGTCTGGTATGATTTTGGAGGGGCAACATGTTTTGGTTTTTTTTTACATTTTAGACTGGGGTGCCTCAAGATTTATGCATACATTTAAAGGGTGCGGCGACTAAAAAAAGGTTGAGAAACACTGGTCTGCTGTCTTGTTGAGTCCCAGGCCCTACGCTGTAGAAGCCATGGTTTCCATACTGCACTGATGATGGCCAAGAAGCCTGAAAAAGCTGTATGCTGCTTGGAATAAAATGACTGCATATTATTAGTCTATATTTGCAAATATATATATTGTATCTATCTCTCTCTCTATATATATATATATATATATATAGAGATAGATAGAAAGATAGATAGATAGATAGATAGATAGATAGATAGATAGATAGATAGATAGATAGATAGATAGATAGAGTATATATATTATATATTTATGTATTTTTATTCTGTGCATTTGGCTCTTGGGGCATGGCTCTACCTACTGTCCTAAAATGAGAAATAGTCCTCTTTTTCTTGGGATATGTGATGGAATGAGATGTGTGAATACCTTCTGTTCTAAAAAATGCTTTACTGTGCTATCGCTGTATATGAAAGGAATAATGTACAATTAAAAATCACAGAAAATTAATGTTTATAAAATTATAACAAGTTTTGTCATGTGGCCATTCTATACACAAATAACGCTCAGTCCCATATTCTTCCTTTTTAATATAGCACAAGTTGATAATAAACACTAAAACCATGAAAGGGAAAGTCACGGATCGGCATTTGAAGGGTAAAAGAGGTAACATTTAAAGAAAGAAAAAAAGGTCATTTTAATTTGACTTTCAAGCCAACGTGTTTATATGACCTTAGCTTTTAAAAATTTAAATAAGGCCCCAAACTATAAGAACCACCAAGAGCACAAACACATGGCCGGTGTGATCTGGTGACTGGATGGAGGTATTAGGTTTCTGTGTAGTTTTGCCTCTGGGCTTAGATGCGGCTGTAATGTGAAGTGGCATTGTTAATGTTTTACTGGAGCCGAGTTTAGAAAAAAAAAAAAAGTGTGTACAAAGTATGATCAACTTATTTTCATTGTACGAGTGTTACTGCCGCTGAGTGTTTTATGGAGGCTTCTCAAACCAGGAATTGTTTTTTACAGGATTGTATAGGGATACAAAGTATAGGAATCCTTAAAGCGATATTAAAGGCAAAAGGTCTTTAAGCTATTTCAAATGCAGATTAAATCTCTTACAATGGATGCTGCTCCTTCATGTTAAAAAGTTCTAGCTTCCTGCAGAAAATCAGCCGGTCCCCTGAGCACTGGTCCTGATATCCTGTTTTAGGGTGACTCCTATGGTGACTCCTACACCTATGGAGCCACCCTTGTGTGTGCTAGTAAGCTGTGTATAAAGGATGGACACCGGCACTCCAAAGCAAGTTCAGTACGTGTTTATTAAGGTACTAGTTGCAAATAGAACACTCTAAACAACGTTTCCGGGGTCTCACAGGGCCCCCTTCATCAGGCAAACGAGTGGTAAATGCAAATGAAACACAGGAACCTATATACACACCAACAGTGATTGTGAACCAATCCAAAATTCTCACTGACATCATCATGACATCACATTCCCTCCAAAAACATTCAAAATACAGTCATCATGTAGCAGGATGTTGTCAACAAGAATTCTTGTTCTTGCATTCTTGCCGGTGTCCATCCTTTACTGATATTTTGTCAGAAGCCACCCGCTGACACCTGCGGCACCCACCCTCCATTTTTGGAGCAGCGGCTCTGGATGGGTACACGGACTGTATCTTGTGTGGTAAGCTGTGTGTGTCTCCACCAACATCCACACACAGCAGGGCAAGACACTAAACCCCGAACCTCCCTTCCTTCCTCACTTCTCCAAGCTAGTAGATGGACGGTTGCTGGAGACTGCTCTGACCCTTGTAATCTTGAACTGGACAGGAAGTTCAGGGACGCTGAGCTAAGAGGGTTGGAGCTGTTGGGAAACATGATGACTGTAAGTTCTTGGGCAAAAATAAAATGAAATACTTTACTGGGGGGATGGATATTTGTTTCATCTGGAGTTTGAAAGTTGGAGAGTTTAATAACTACTTTAAAGTGTATCTAAACCCAAGAAGAAAAACAGAATATGCTGCAGCTTATCAGTCCCTATATTCCCTACATCTGATGATCCTGCCAGTAACACACTTCCTGCCCTAAGGTAACAATGATCGCTTACTGTACTGTGTCTATAAAGTAGCCAGGGATGTCACTCCAGGACAAGAAGTGTCCAAAGTAAGGCCCCTTATTTATTATTTTTTTTTCTTTATTTTCATCAGGTGATCCTGCCAGTAATGTACTTCCTGTCCTTACAGTAACAATGCTCACTTACTGTACTGTATCTTTAAATTAGCAGGGTTTTTACTCCAGGACAGGAAGTGTCCAAAGAAAGGCCCCTTATTTATTATTATTATTTATTTATTGTTCCCTTTATTTTAATCTGGTGATCCCACCAGTAACACACTTCCTGTCCTTACAGTAACAATGCTCACTTACTGTACATTGTTTATAAATTAAAGACTTTCATCACAATTTCATATAAATGTATTATCATATTTCATAAAAATTTACAAATACATTTTAAAAAAAACAAATAAAATGAAACTAAATAAATAAATGGAAGTACCCTAAATACTCACAACTAAAAAAAAACAAAAAACTTTTTTTAGTTTTTGACAGACTTCAATAGAACCTCTGCTGAGGAGGATGCCCACTGGGGAGATTTCCACTCCTCTCCTGTAGGGACAAGGGGGTGATGGGAGATCTTTCCAGCGGGGATGGACTGCAACAAAACAATTTTTTTGCTTCAATAAAATAGAGAAGGGTTAGAACCTCTGTTGGGTTTATATTACTAACTGTGTCTTCCTGCCCCAGTGACGACTGCTTCCCTCTGGTGTCACAGGGGTAGGAAAGGAGAAGAAATCACCAAAGATAAATTATTTGACATTTTAATCCCTTCACCTCTTTTTTTTTTTTTTTTACAGCCCAGAGTCCTCATTTAATATAAAAATGATTTGCCTGAAATAACATTGCATAAACAAAATAAAAAACTATTTGAAGATTTTTTTTTTCCTTTTCAGTAGGCTGCACTGCAGTTAATGAAATTAAACACGCCATTCGCAGCCGTCCCATGGGTAGAAGCAGGAATCTAAACCCATGGTTGGTTTATTTTTTTATTAAAATAAATTGCAGACAGCAAGATGGGTTAATTGCATACAGAATTGGAAAAGAAACATTCCACTGATATAATTAAACCAATTTGCGCGGACAAAAATAGAGGAAAAAAAATACTTTCTTTTTTTTTTTGTTCTTTTTTTTTTTTTCCGCCCTTGTATTATTTTCACGGTTTAAGCCGCTCACAACGCCGCAAATTTATCTTGTCAGTGACGACTAAATTAGAGAAAAATTTGAACTGAAGAGGGTTTTTCTGGGAAATTTAATTATGTCGATGTCAAGTGGTAAAAAAAAAAGCTAGGGGAAGAATGCGCTATGGTTTGTTTTTTTTTCCTTAAGAGCTCAGGTATTTAAAAGCTGAGTTTCCAGGAAAACGTCTGCAACCCTCCAGCCGCCAATTAAAAAAAAAACACTTAGGGGAAGCAGTAAAGAAATCAAAATTTGGGGAAAAAATAAAAATATTTAGCTTAAACCCCAACTTCTGACGTACTTTCTTAGGTGAGGGTGATACCATAAGGCCTTATTGTGGGATCCTGGGGAAGCTGAGGAATCCTGTGCTGAGCTTTCCCATACTACCATAAGGAGGGGTTATGGGAGTTGGAGGAGGTGTGGACGTGGGGTTATGGGAGTTGGGGGGAGGTGTGGAGGAGGAGTTATGGGAGTTGGGGGTAGGTGTGGACTCATAGAGGAGGGGTTATGGGAGTTGGGGTAGGTGTAGAGGAGGGGTTATGGGAGTTGGGGGTAGGTGTGGAGGTGGGGTTATGGGAGTTGGGGTAGGTGTGGAGGAGGAGTTGTGGGAGTTTTGGGTAGGTGGGGAGGAGGAGTTATGGGAGTTGGGGTTAGGTGTGGAGGAGGGATTATGGGAGTTGGGGTTGGGTGTAGAGGAGGGGTTATGGGAGTTGGGGGTAGGTGTGGAGGAGGGGTTATGGGAGTTGGGGTTAGGTGTAGAGGAGGGGTTATGGGAGTTGGGGGAGGTGTAGAGGAGGGGTTATGGGAGTTGGGGGTAGGTGTAGAGGAGGGATTATGGGAGTTTGGGGGTGCAGGTGTGGAGGAAGGTTTACAGTAGTTAGATGGGTTAGGTATGGGGAAGAGTTTATAGGAGTTGGTATGTTAGGTGTGGAGGAGAGGCTATACTAGTATACTATATTAGTTGTGGAAGCGGGGTTATAGAAATTCGGGGTGTTGGGTGTAAAGGAAGGTCGATAGTATTTAGAGAGGGGTAGGTATGGGGTAGAGTTCATAGGAGCTGGGATGTTAGCTGTGGAGGAGGGATTATAGGAGTTGGGGGTTAGGTTAAAGATTACATTGGGGGGGGAGAGGAGGGTTTATGGGAGTTGGAGGTTAGGTGTGGAGGAGGGGTAATTGAAGCCGAAAGTCTGAATTACAGCAGGTACGGGTGGCCATTTTATCCGCAGGGGGAGTTAAAGCAGGAGGGGGGTCAGTAGTCAGTATTTGGCGCAGTAGAAGTGAGCGGAGGGGATGATGACACGGGACAATTAGACATTTTGCCATGTGCCAAATAAACTCTACACACTGCCATGTGATGAGCCCCAATAACACGTCACATGGGACATTTCACATCCCTCCACAGATCCCCCCCCCGATCCCAGGTTGTCCGGCTCCGGTGCGTTCTCGAAGGATCCTTCTTCTTGCTGGATCTCTGGTGAAGTTGACTATAACATGCGTTCCATTATCGTCATCAGTGATACATTATCAGCAGATTTTGATTAGCGCTCTTTGATAATCTTAGATGTGTTTTCTGGGAGGAAATAATCCCCAAAAATTAAAGAAAAATGTCAAATAAACAAATAAAAAACTTATATAATTAATATTGCGAATCTGCACGCGCCTTTATATCACGCTTTCTCAAAAGCACCGGTGTGAGCGGGCCCCTGAAAATAAAAAATAAAGGGCCCCATAAAAAAAAATACACTTCTCTCATTTCTTTTTCTTTTAAAGTAACTGGAACTCGCCCTTGCCGTAAGTGTTTGACCAAACAAATTAGGAATGTTTGTGTACACGGGGACTCCGGCGCTGTGCGTCCCCGGCACGGGGATTCCTTCCATGCCGGCCCTCGTAGTAGTTACAGCTCGGGTTTAAAATTACAGCCAGCGACGGCTATGAATTACTGCGCGCCTCTGTTGTGAAATGCAATCTGTTACATCACCGGAGAACATTCTACATATCCTTCCCTGGGCCAATGACCGGCGGCCGTGGCGGAGGGGGGGGGGGGGC
>NW_017306273.1:4391023-4403266 GCF_000935625.1 Nanorana parkeri
ACAGGTGCTCTTCATTTAGGTTACATGGAAACGGTATGTTTGAAGGAATTTCACAGAGCTTACGCTGCGGGCCAACATAAGCCGGTGTGAATTCAACAAACACTTTAGCAGAGCTTGCATTTAACCAGCGGCTGGCGGGACCATTTAACCCTTAACTGGCCGGGACCGTCCCAAAAACTTTGCTCAGGCTGGTCCTATGGTGGCTGGAGGATGGTACATGGCACCATCCTCCTGCCGCCATAGGACCAGCTATGATGCGTGTTTTCTCAGGAGACGACTTCATATAAATGAAACAAATTTGATTCCTTTGTAACAGCCGCTGATCGAGCGGAAGGACCTTATTCTCTGTGTGGAAGCAGCGGTCTCTCTGCTGAAGTCTGACACACCCCTTGCTGAGACAGAGATAGAGCTCTCCAATCAGCAGGGAGCATGAGCTTTTCTGATTGTAGATCCATTGGTCTGACTCGGAGGTGGGGGGGAGGGGGGTTTACAATCAGCCAAGTTCTCCTTCTGAGTCAGAGCTCTGCAGAGAGACCACTGCTTCCCCACTGAGAGCAAGGATCCGTCTCTGCTTTTCTTTACAAAACATGAACTGTAGGACATTGCAGACTTTGTGTTTGGATGCTCCTGGATTATTTTAGGATTGATTGGGCGATCCCTTGTGTGTTGTTTCACCTACAATCCCCCATTCACACTTACATAAATCTGCACAAAGCCCAACAAATCCCGATACATACTCCTCCCGTCCCTGCACCCCACAGAGTGACAATGCTGCTGTCCAGGGGGGCGCTCTATTACTCCTCCATAGAGTGGAGTCACCCTAGGACAGGAAGGTTGTCACTGGCCGGATCACCAGGTGAAGGGAAATGGAGAAAACCCCGAAAAAATTAAACCAATGCGGCCACCACACCGAAGGTTTGACAATCTGCAATATGTGAAATGTTTGTTTTTGAGATTAGATACTCTTATGTCGTAAACTGAGAAAGAGGGATGTATCCTGGTAGTCTCTTCTCTGCCCCACATACTGAGACTATTCACACCTGCAATATATATATATATTCTGTGTATGGGGTCAGTCATCAAAGTGACCCAAAATTCCACAACTTTCATCTAAGATGCACACATTCTCATGACACAATCTTAGGTTAAAATGTGTGAATCTTTGGTGAAAGCTTTGGGAATCTTGGGTAATAGGTGTATGAATCCTGTGTGATGGCAGCGTGAATCCTAGGTGAAAACTGTGTGAATCTTAGGTTATTGTTGTGGGAATACATTCAAAGATACACTCTATAAATACAAACTGCACACCAAACATACATACAAAGTTTGTAAAACAAACCATAAAGGTGATATATTTTAAGGGGCTCGAACCACCTACCAATAATATATACAGTATATGTATATAGTCGATTATCAAAGATTTCACCTAAGATTCACACAGTTTCATATCACAATTTTAGGATTTAAAAAGTGTGAATCTTAGGTGATAGCTGTGTGTCAGTCTTGTGTGATTCTGGGGGGAAAGTTGTGTGAATCTTGGGTGATAGCTGTGTCAGTCTTGTGTGATTCTGGGGGGAAAGTTGTGTGAATCTTGGGTGATAGCTGTGTCAGTCTTGTATGAATATTGTGTAAAAGCTGTGTGACTCTTGGGTGATGGCTGTGTGAATCTTGTGTAAAAGATGTGTAAATCTTGGGTGATAGCTGTGTCAGTCTTGTGTGATTCTGGGGGGAAAGTTGTGTGAATCTTGGGTGATAGCTGTGTCAGTCTTGTATGAATATTGTGTAAAAGCTGTGTGACTGATGGCTGTGTGAATCTTGTGTAAAAGCTGTGTGAATCTTGGGTGTTAGCTGTGTCAGTCTTGTGTGAATGTGGTGGGAAAGTTGTGAAACTCTTGGGTGATGGCTGTGTGAATCTTGTGTAAAAGTTGTGTGAATCTTGGGTGATAGCTGTGTCAGTGTTGTGTGAATGTGGTGGGAAAGTTGTGTGAATCATGGGTGAGAGCTGTATGAATCTTGTGTAAAAGCCGTGTGATTCTCGGGTGGTGGCTGTGTGGATCTTGGGCGAAAGCTTTGTGAATCTTAGGTGATAGCTGTGTGAATCTTGTGTAAAAGTTGCGTGGATCTTGGGCGAAAGCTTTGTGAACCTTGGTTGATAGCTGCGTGCCAGTCTTGTGTGAATCAAGGGGGAAAGTTGTGTGAACCTTGGGTGAAATCTGTGGAATTTTGGCTGAAAGTTGTGTGAATCTTGGTAAAAAGACCTCATAAATACAAACCAAACATTCACACAGAAAAACAAAGCGTGTAGAGGATCTCGTTGAAGGCGCTCGGGTTACCAGGCTGAACCACCTTGCAGTAAACACGGAGGCCACCCAGGACCGCGCCTCGCCATCGCCCTTCTTTAAAACGCAATTTTCTTTACCCAAAATGAAAGTAAAATGAAAACAAAGTGCCACAGAGCTGCGGAGACGCCGGGTTGGGGGTTGGGGGTTGGGGAGTTGGTGTGTTTTTTTATTTCTCCTTTGCAGACTAATTACACCTCTAGTGGATTATTCCAACAGAAACACTTAACCTCCTCTAATTGGTCGGGAGAACATAAAGACTTAATGACATGCGTCGGGGGCTCGCTAACACGGGGAAGAATTAGGCCGGACTCCAAAGCGACTGCTAAATTGCTACGTTTCAAGGGGAAGACGTGCGCGGCGTGCGTCGTGTTTTCAAGACTCGGAATCATGGCAATCATCGCCGCTTTAAACAAAAGTATTTACAGGAGGAAAAAAAAAATGTTTACTGACCCGATGACAGACGCAGCTCATTGTCTGCCGGAGTGAGAGTTGTCATTATGTAGAACGACGCCACTCGGAGGGAATCATTCACCTTCAGATATAGGATTGTAATCAGCTTTGTGGAAGTCATTTAACAATTTAAAGTTATATGTTCCTCTTGGCCGCCATATTTCCTGATTACGTATGCAGAAGGTGTTTCCTTCTCATTAGAAGAGCACCGTGCTCTAAGGAGAAGGAATACGCACCCTGACTATGGAATACAGAACTGGGTTTTAAAGGAGAACTATGAGGGGAGTTATTTTAACTCAACCTCATAGTTTGAGCCGACCTGTGACAATGAGACTGTCACAGGTCGGCTCAATAGATCGGGAAGTGAGCGAACACATAGCGTCGCTCGCTCACTTCTTGATCATCTCCCTGCAGAGATCGGTGACTGTCACTCACGGCTCCCTGCAGTGATTCCCCCCTCCGATCCTCCAGCGCTGACTGGGGAAACGAACGGGGGAGGGGGCGGGTACAGCTGGCTCTGCCTCTAGATAGGCAGAGGCAGCTGTCACTCACGCAGCAGGGCGGATCTCGACAGCATTGCCGGGGTCCGTCCCGGCTGCGGCGGTCTCAGTATACCGCGAGCTGTAGCTAGCGATATACTGAGCTTTGGGTCACGGGAAGACGCTAGTTTATGTCCTCCCGTGACCCTGAGGAGAACTACGGGGAAAAATACTTACCCCATAGTACTCCTTTAAGGACCCATTTACATTTCTGCAGTGCGGTCGGGGCACGTGTGGTACGTTTATGTGCGTCACATTAGTAGAGCCCATTGGAATTAATAATTAAAAAGATAGGACCTGTTATGTGCTATGGTGTACTGCGACGCATGTGCATGGCCTTAGTACGCAGGGTGCTATTCAAAGTGAATGTTCCAGCACACATTGCCGCAACACATAAGGTTCTGTTCTCTCCATACAATCCCAGGAAGGTCATTTAATAAAGACGCATGTTATACATGTAGCCGAGTGAACCTGTGGGTGGGCAAACTCCGGCCCTCCAGCTGGCACTACAAATACCATAAGGCATTGCAAGACTATGACAGCCACAGGCATGACTCCCAGAGACAGATGCATGATGGGATTTTGAGTTTCACCACAGCTGGAGAGTGGGAGTTTGCCCACCCCTGACTTACGTAGATGTTCAGGGAAGCGGCGCTCTGAGACCTGGAGCCAACAGCGGCATTCAGTTCACTTGGTTTGTATTTGTATATACGTTCCAAGCCAACTATGTATCAGGAATGTTTAAGCGGTTGTCCGGAATCCTTTAAATAGGATGAGGGATCGGTTAATACTTTCACCTTGTACAGGATTTGGAAGTCTCATGAGAGTTTAATGAGGAAAGTTTTTAGATTGTAAGCTCTCAGAATCAGGGCCCCTCCTGAGCATCGTGTATTGTATTGTAACTGTAATGTATTCCTTTTATTTTATGTCTTCCTTTATATTGTAAAGCACCGAGCAAACTGTTGGCACTAAATAAATCCTGAAATCCTTAGCTATTCCTGAGCATGGAAGGAAGCTCCTTCTGTGCCACCCTGCCCCGAATTCCTCGCCTGCAGTGTGATATACGCAAAGGGGAAGAATGCTGTGATGTCATCGACCTTATATGGCCACATGTCTATATTTGGTAAATGACATCAGCACCAGCATTCCGTCCCTTTGCTAACATGCCACTGTGGGGTGGGGAATGCCCAACCTGCAGCTGATTGGGTGGAAGTGCCCATGGCACCTCCATGTTCACCGGAGCACATCTCTAGACACCTCTGTGTTCTTTTACTATAAGTGGGTGACATCAACCTGGCTGTGCTGTGTAAATCTCAGGACTGGATGGACTGACATACAAATCCTTTGGCAGGTAAAATAACTCCCATATAGGAATGTCAAAGGTATATTCATCAGCTTGCCTGGAGTTCATCTTTAAAGACAGGTCCACTTTCAAACGGGCAAAAAGTAACGTTATACCAGGAGTGGGCAACTCCGGCCCTCCAGCTGTTGTGGAACTACAAGTCTCATAAGACATTGCAAGACTGACAGTTACAGGCATGACTCCCAAAGGCAGAGGCACGATGGGATTTACAGTTAAAGCACAGCTGTAGGGCCGGAGTTGCCTACACATGTGTTAAATGAACCGTACTTCTTCCAACCAATCAGAAAACACCTTTCCTTGTATGAGATTAGATAACAGCCGGATTGACTTTGGATTCAGACAAATTCATTCTCGGAGATTCACCCCAGAATTTCACAATTTCTCCTGAATGCAAGCCAACGATGAGCAATATCTCAAGGACAATTGCGCATGGGGAGGAGCTTATTTCAATTTTGTAACAATGTTTAACAAATGTAAAAAATTGAAACATTTAATGACACATATCTACAAATGTCACATGCGTCCGGAAGCAAAGACCAACGTAGACATCACGCTCACTATGACGGTTATTCACGAAGGAGCCGGAGGATCTAGCCATAGCTTTGGCTGATCCTTCGGCTCGCTTCGGCCGCCGGAGCCCTTCGGTTCAGTCGAACCAAAGTGCTGCTGTACGGGCTATTCACAATATCGCATACAGCAGCCAAAGACAGCCGAGTGAATAGCCAAGCCGAAGTGAAGTGAGCCCAACGACATTCGATTTCTCACTTCAGCTCAGTACGGATGATTTTAGACGATGTATGTATGGCTGAAATCAGCTGTACTGAGCTGAAGTGAATAGCCGAACGTCATTGGGTTCACTTCACTTCGACTTGGCTATTCACTCGGCTGCCTTTGGCAACTTTGTGAGTAAACCCCTAAGCTTAGTGATTTGAAGTTGGGCTCACCTTGAACACCAAATCACGTGCAATGGAAATAAAATAAAAAAAGGCAACAGGATTTCTGCTTGCACACAATTGGATGAACAAAGCTTTACCTTATTCACTCAGCTAAGTAAAGATACACTTTGCAAAGTGAACACGCTTTATAGACCAACCCCGCCGTCTTCTACAGACTGTTCACGTAGCAAAGTGAATGTCATGACTGATGGATTCGTCAATTTCTGTCCCTCCGTTAAAACCCCAATAAACACACGGACTGCGCGACATGGATTTTAACAGCCACAGCAGCCCTTTTATTAAACAAACAACTTTAACAATAACCAAAGTAATAAACCAAATATACAAAAATAATACTTTAAACAAGGGTTGACCTAAGAAAGGGTCTTTGGGTGCCCGCCAGCCCAAAAAGGCCTCTCATAACACTCCACCCATGTCCCCAGCCGCACCACAACCAGCTCGAGGACACTTACTCCTTCTGGGTTCCCAAGGGGCCAAGCCCGGCCCTTTACAAATCCGGACACCAACAGGGGGAAGCCCCCATACCAGCTGAGTGCCCCACATTTTTGTAATGAACTCCGATTTTGTAGACCCCCCAAAGACCCCCTAACCCGCCAAGCTGCCGTGACAAAAGAAACCCCCCCAACCCCCATAACCACAAAATTCAGGGAGGGAGGGTGGGACAACCTGCTTCCTTCGTCGATTTCCAGAAAGAGGACGTCCCTCAGCCCTCGCAGTCCCTTCCCATGTGGCTCCTGCCGGACACCTGACTCCCACGTCCAATCAGGTAGGAGCAGCTATTCCCATTTTATTTTTAAACCTTTCTCCCGTGACTATTCCTCCCCCCAGTCATGTAGCCCCTCCGCTTATTCTCTCCGTGTCCGTCTGTAAGGAGAACCTGTGACTACCCAATCATATTCGAGGCCAGGCTCACACCTGCGTGATCCATGACTGCGTGGCAATCGTGCACAATACCGTGCGGATTGCCACCACCGACGATTGTGATTTTTTTCGAATGGCACCCCAGTCGTGCCGGACAGATCACCCAGTTTCCCACCGCGATTCCAGCCATGCAATCGAACATGAACGCGGTTAAAACAGCCGCGTGTCGCAAAAAAAAAAAAGGTGCATGTACCTTTTTTATGCAATTGTCGCACTGATGTAACCCCATTGAAATCAATGGGGCCGCTCGGCAAATGTTGTGTGCAACTGCACACGATCGATCGTGCGGTCCTGGGATGCCTGGGTCTGCACCAGCCCTAAGGGAAATGAGAAAAACAGGATTTTTTCCTTGCACGTGATTGGATATTTGAAGTTTCACCTTATGCACTAAGCTTAGTGAACATAGAAAGTGAACGCGTTCTATTCCCTTAATAAACCAACCGCACTGTCTTCCATAGATTGTTCACAAAGCAAAGTGAATGTCAGAAAGGAAAACCTGTGAATGCCCAATCATGTGCAAGGATCAGTCATTGCTATAACATGATTGATTGATTGATTGATTGATTGATTGATTGATTAACCCTTATCGTGAAACTCTTAATGAATCTTGCAGCAGAGAACTAGGAATGTGCAACAGTGTGTGCTCCTGGTTCTCAGACTGGATGTCAGTCATTTAATTAGCCATAGAGCTATTGACAAGTTAACTGAGCGTAAAAAAAGAAAAAGCTGGTCACGAAGGGGTTAAAGCGCACATCTTATTCACAAAGCTCTGTAAGGCGGTGTTGGCATTCCAGCCGTGCTGAAGCCACAGATCCCATCATGCTTTTGATTTTGGGAGTCATGCCTATGGCTGCCAGAGTCTTGCATTGCCTTATGGTATTTGTAGTTCCAGCTGGAGGGCCGTAATTTGCCCACCCCTGTTATAGGCGAACACTCACCCTGGGTATGTTCAGAAGGGACAGAGCAGGTGCAGGGAGGAGTGTGAGCAGCTTGTCACGTGGCTATCTCTGCCTTTGTGGAGGCATACAGCGTCTGTAGGTACAATGCCTCTGACTCTGGGTTTCATGCTTATGGCTGTCAGAGTCTGGCAATGCCTCTTGAGTCTTGTAGTTCCGCAACAGCTAGGGTGCCGAGGTTGCCCACCCCTGCAATATTACTTTAGCAAATCAATAACAACAAAAAAACATATTTTAAACTGAGAAAGCTAGCCGGATGACCACTGAAATATCTTCAAGAAAAATACAGCAAGTCCGGTGGCCTTGATTTATTATTTACAGAGAACCTTCATTTGGTAAATCAGCCTTTCACATAGCATTGGTGTAGGGTTGCCACCTGTACGGGATTCACCGGGACAGTCCGGGTTTTGAGTGCTGTGTCCGGGTTTCATGGCAGCAGAAACCCGGACACAAGATGTCAGGCAGACGGGCAACCAAAATTAAGATAGGGACTACTGGCCCCCTACTGAAAATAGTCTCAACTGTGATATTTACACATGAATGGGTGGCGCTATTTACAAATGCATAAGCCACGGCTTATTCTCCAAAAAAAATGTCCACGCGTTACTGTGTTTAGGTTTTGCTTGAAGAAAAGGTGGACACCCTACATTGGTGACACGAAAAAAGGGGACACGACGGATCCTCTCTCGCATCTATGGGACCTTCGCCTGGGCTTATCCGATAAGACGTGAACAGGTGACTCCAACACGCAGATCACCGTTAATCTGACCCGTGGCACGTAAAATAAGCGTGATTGTATATTAAAAAGTCAAGTAGCACTTGCGTGTTTTTTTTTCTTTTTTGTGGGGTAGCTGGGAAGAAACAATGCAACAGATGTTTTGCAACTGGAGAGTGTAAGTCAGCGAAATCCCATCTTGTGGCAGACAAGGAGCTGCGGCGTGATTTCCAGATACAAAGGAAGGTCTTTGGCCCCCCAGTCTTCCCCTTGTTCACGGAGCACTTTAACATTTTTTACAACAGACCCGATTCGCACCGTTCGGCAATTATGAGATCACGACACACAAAGAGCGAGCCTTTCCCTTCCTCGGCTAAATATTGTTTTCATATAAAATCTATTATAACAACTTGGAGCTTTGCTACTGCCTAAGCCTCGTGTCACTCCTGAGTTCCCTCTGCATTAATAGGATCTGCAGCTCAATGGTCTGATAAAACAACATTAACATGGAGACTGCACAGAAAGAGAAGGGGGAAGTGGGGAGAAAAAACAACACAATGTATCCTTAAAGAGAAACTATAGCCAGGTATTAAAAAAAATCAAAAAATCAGCCTTTCCTCCTGTTCTGGATTCTTTCAAAAATCATTACCTGCATTTTCCATCTTCCATTAACACTTCCCATACAATTATTACCTTTTGTATCACTCGCCCTCCTAACATTATTACCTAAAATCCATTTTTATTGTGATTGCAAAGACGCTCTTTTTTTGGTTTGGATAGGGAGTAGTTAAACAACTGTCATTTTTTATCTTTTTTTTATGGCAGTGTCTCATTGGAAAGATTTCCCTTTACTTCCTGTCCCAAAAACACAACAGGAAGTAAGATAAAAGTGGGGGAAAATAAGAGGGGGAAATAAACAAATCAGAATGAATCCTTAAAGAGAAACTGTAGCCAGGTATTAAAGAATCCAAAAATCGGCCTTTCCTCCTGTTCTGGATTCTTTCAAAAATCATTACCTGCATTTTACTGCTTCTCATCAACTCATCCAGGGGCGTCCCGAGGCTGGGTGACACCCGGAGCGGTGTCCGAGTGTCACCCCGCCGAGACGTCACCGCGCAAGCGCGTGACGTCACCGCACGTGTGCGCGATGACGTCATCGCGCATGCGCGCCAGTATTCTGATACCTGCCGGCGGCCATCTTGGTGATGGACGCCGGCAGAGAGAGGAGGAGACAGCCACCCGGCGGGATAAGGTATGCCGCCAGGTCTCCTCCTCTCTCCTGATACTGTCGGGCGTTCGGTCCATGACGCCCGACTTTTCAGAGGGGGTGACACCAAAATGACTAAGTAATTTTGGTGTCACCCCTCCAATGGTGTCACCCGGGTGCGGGCCGCACCCCCCACACCTCCCTTGTGACGCCACTGAACTCATCCCACATCAATATTACTTTTTGTATCACTCACCCTTCTACTAGAGTGTAAGCTCCCAGGAGCAGGGCCCTCCTAACCCTCCTGTATTGAAATGGTATTGTAACTGTACTGTCTCTCTCCATTTTGTAAAGTGTGGTGCAAAGTGTTGTCACTATATAAATCCTGTATTATAATAATAATAATTTTAAATATCGCTAACATTATTACCTAAAATCCGTTTTTACATTAAAGTAAATGGAAAGACACTTTTCTTGTTTCGTATAGTTAAACAACTCTCTTTTTTTCTTATGGTAGTGTCCCATGGAGAGATTTATCTGAAAGTCCCAAAAACACAACAGGAAGTAAGAGGAAAGTAAGAGGGGGAAGTAAAAAAGAAACCTCACAATGTATACTTTAAAAAGGTATTTTAAAAAATCAGCCTTTCCTCCTGTTCTGGTGTTGTCCCTTTGGGCACCACCAGAATTTCCTTTCACTTCCTCTCCCACAAGCACAACAGGAATAGGAAATCTCTCCAAAGTGAGGGAAAATCCCCTCTTAGTCATCACAGAGACAGGTATCCCTATTGGAAGATTCCAACCCCCCATACACACACACCTGCTGAACACTGTAACATTTTGGATTTTCCATCACTTCCTGCACTGGAGACAGCAGTCACCGGGACAAGCAGAGAGAGTGAATCTCTCTAAGACACAGACACGGTGCTGTTATTTTAACATCTTTCAGGCACTGGGGACTGAGAAGAAAGGACACAGACGAGCGCAGCAAGCTGACAACACTTATTGAAAGTCCATTGGGTGAGGTGAAGGTGGTGGGAAGGAGGTGACACTGGAAGCTGCAAAAACTGAAGACTGAGAAAAATTATGTTGGCGTCAGGTTATAAAGGTGGGAAGGTTGAGAATGAAATATGTTGTCAAGGATTTAGAGGATTGAAAAAAAAATTCTAGAGAAAAATAATAAAATAAAAATGGTAAAAAATGCATTCTGGAGGACTGAAAGCGTTGGAAGATTGGCGGTAAGAGATTACGACTGGGAACCGGGCTGGAGAAGGTGGGGGCACCATGGAACAGAACCCTTTCCAAAACCAAAAGACTGGGGAGCCAGTGCCAACGGCTGAGTGTAACCCAAGCAGCCTGCCTTCATCCTACTCACCACTCTGTGCTTACACTACAACAGGATATAGCTGCTTCCCTGTAACCTCTCACCTCCAATCCCCTAATCAATAAAGATTCAAAAACAATACATTTACAAGAACAGCTCTCCCGTCTGCAAGGCCCCGAACTCAACCGAGAAGTGGAACATTGGAATACTCCCACACTATTCATAAGAATTACATCAGGAATAGGAGGCAAACGCTGTGGAGACATAAGAACTACTGCTCCCAGGATCCGGTCCAATGTATGGACTACACCACATCATTACTACAACAATGTGTAATATAACACGGGGCAGTGGAGGGGGATTTATAGCGGCAACCACATGGCACACAACTCTGTCCTACAATGTAAACAATTCAGTGTGTATATGTGTGTGTATGTATGTGTATATGCATGTGTGTGTGTGCAATATGTATGTATGTTTTTGTGTGCTTGTATGTATGTGTGTGTGTGCAATATGTGTGTGTATGTGTATATATATATATATATGTGTGTGTGTGTGTGTGTGTGTGTGCATATGTAATGCATATGTATGTATGAATGTGTGTGTATTCATATGTATGTATGAATGTGTGTGTGCATATCTATGTATGTGTGTGTGTATATGTAAGTATGTGTGTGTATATATAGGTGTGTGTGTGTGCATATGTATGCATGCATGTTTGTGCATAAGTGTGTATATATGTATGCATGCATGCGTGCGCCTATGTATGTATGTGTGTGTGTGTGTGTGTGTGTGTGTGTGTGTGTGTGTGTGCGTGTGTGCATGCATATGTATGCATGCATATGTATGCATGTGTGTGCATATGTATGTGTAGGCGTGTGTGTGTGTGTGTGCGTGCATATGTATGCATGCATATGTATGCATGCATGTGTGTGCATATGTATGTGTATGCATATGTGTGTGTGGGTGTGTGGGTGTGTGTCTGTGTGTGACACGTGTGTGTTTTATAGCTGCTTGTATGGCAAATTACATATGTATACACTGTTTAAATCTATTGTGACAAGTCAAGTTTTGAACATGAATTGAAATGTTTGACCTTATACCAGCACACAGACATATAAATGAAGAAGTAAATAAATAAATAAATTCACAGAAAAATAGATAATTTATAAACAAATACATTAAAAATAGACAAACTGATGGATTATAAATGTTATATATCTATAGATATAGATATACACACTACACTATGCAGGCAAGAAGTGTCAAAGAGCTCCCTGAGTGATTATTTGAGTAATATAATTAAACATGATTAAGTTATCCAGGCTATGGTATGTGAGTGTGCCATAATTCCCAGGTGCCCACAGCCCCCTGCCCCCTCTGCCCATGGCTCTGCCCTCCCCTGGGATGGGGAGATCTTAGCTCCAGGCTACTGTTCAGAACAGTGCTCCCTCCAATCCCTCTATCAAACCC
>NW_017306273.1:4403279-4412524 GCF_000935625.1 Nanorana parkeri
GCAGCTTTTCCTCTGGTATCTGCAGGGCCGGATTCCTGCACAGTGTGCTCTGACCATGCCACACGACTCCCCATGTCAGCGACACACGCAGCTCACTGCTAAGGCCATTCACAACAAGTATAAAAGCTCCGATAAAAACAAGACCTGAGCGCTCACTCAGCTAACATTTCAAATGAAATAACCAAAATTACGTTTATTTATGAAAGTGAATTCCACAGTCTGCACAATATTCGCAGATTTTATATCGTGACGATATTTATATAATACTGAAAGTCGATCGTAGCTCTGGGCCTGGCGCAGCTAATATGCAATCAATCGACCCTTTAAAATTTGCCCTTTCCAGCTGTGACTTGTAATACCGAATACTGCGAATTGTGTTAATGGATTACTAGGGTACTGTCCTCCACTTGGTTCATAAATCCACACTTCAACCCAGGACTCATAACACTCTATATAAACCGTGTCTGATTAGAGCACATTGTAATACCTAGCTTATAAAAGTACACTCTGATACCTGGCTTATAAAAGAGCATTTTAATACCTGGCTTATAAAATGTTACTGTAATACCTGCCTTATAATAGAGCACTTTAATACCTGGCTTATAAAACTATACTCTTACACCTGGCTTATAAAAGTCAATTTGAATCTTTGTGTTATAAAAGTAGATTGGCATATAAAATTGTATCTTTAAGACCTGATCAGTGTATATCTTCAATACCTGTCTTCTAAAGGTATATCTACCATACCTGTCTTATATATGTATTTATTAAATACCTGATTTATAAATGTATATCTTCAATAACTGTCATATGAAAGAATATATTTAATACCTGTCTGTATACCTTTACTACAAGGTTTATAAATGTATATCTTCAATACCTGATTTATAATTGTATAGCAATACCTGTCTTATTAAAGAATATATTTAATACCTGTCTGTTTATCTGCAATACCTGATTTATAAATGTATATCTTCTATACCAGTCTCTATATCTTTAATACAAGGTTTATAAATGTATATCTGCAATACCTGATTTATACATATATGCAATACCTGTCCTATAAAAGTATATCTTCAATACCTGTCTCAATATCTTTGATACAAGGTTTATACATTTATCTTTTCAATACCTGTCCTATAAAAGTATATTCAATACCTGTCTCCATATCTTTAATACAAGGTTTATAAATATATATCTTCAATATCTCTCCTAAAAAAAAGTATCTTCAATACCTGTCTGTATATCTTTACTGCATGATTTATGAATGTACATTGTAATCCCTGTGTTATTAAAACATACTCTGATACCTATCTTATAAAAGAGCATTTTAATACTTGGCTTATAAAAGTACGTTTAATCCTTGTGTTATAAAATTATATTAAAAAAAACAATATATTGTAAAAGTTATTTTTAATACTTGGTTTATAAAAAAAAATTTTAACACATAATTAATAAAAAAATACATGATAATATCTGGCTTATAAAAGACTACTCTGATACCTGGGGTATAAAGATACATAGCAATACTTGGTTTATAAAATTACATTTGAGTACCTGGTATATAAAAGCATACTCCACTACCTGGTGTATAGAGGTATTATAACATTTTAATACTTGGTTTATAAAATTACATTTGAATACCTGGTATATAAAAGCATACTCCAGTACATGGGGTATATTGGTATTATTACATTTTAATACTTGGTTCATAAAAGTACATTTGAATACCTGGTATATAAAAGCTTACACTAATACCTGGGGTATAAAGATACATTGTAATGCTTGCTTTATAAAAGTACATTTTAATACCTCGCTAATTACAGACTACTATAATACATGGGGTATGAAGGTATTATTACATATTAATACTTGTTTGTTTTTTTTAAGTAAATTTTTATACCTGGTATATAAAAGCCTACACTAATACTTATTTTTACAAAAGTGCATTTTAGTACATGGTAAAGCCAGGAATATAGTTTCACAAGACTTGGAACGTTTCAATAAAGGGAAGGAGAAAAAAAAAAAAAAGTTCCTATGGCTCTCGTCAACTTTTAGCTAAGTTTCGTTTTTACACGGATTGGGCTTTTTGTGGGTGCCAGGGATGGTGCAGGGGAGCAGCCTGGACTCCTGGTGCCCACAGCCTTGGCCACAGGGACTGGCAGAGGGCACCCAGAGCTCACTGCTGCCTTTGAAGCTTCCCACTGAAGGCTTTGGACGTCAAGAAAATAGAGCAGATATCCCTTTTGCAAGCCTGCCTAGTCAGGGGGAGAAGGTGCTTGTCTCCTGCAAGCTGCCTCTCCAGAAGGGATCAGCAGCCAGCTGAGGAGGCTCTGCTGCCCCTCTGGGTGGCTGCTAACCCAGCACAAGAAAGAAAAGGACCTACTTTTGGCCAGTTTCCTCGCCCTCGCCTTGGATCTCATCTTGTCGGCTTGTGGATTCCTCTTCTCCTCCTTGAGCCCAGAAGCAAGGAACACACTATCTTCATCTCAGAAGCATTGTCAGTTCGGACACCTTTGCACATGCGCACAGAGCACTCAATCTGACACCCTCGCCAGGACTAAGAAACTTTGCAATGTATTCATCATCATCATCACCATCAGTTTTTTTTTTTTATACATATAGGACATATGGATTAGATGTTTTGGACATACATGTTAAACATGAAGCTTATGTCATATTGTAGTAGCACTGCTGTCTGTAAATATGTAACAGTTTATATCTCCATACATATATGTTTATCTTCTGCAGTAAGATCCAGCCAATTGATGACAGTACATACAGCCTCCCATAGTACCCTGCTGCTGCTCGCCTCCCCTCCAGCCTCCCATGGTCCCCTGTAGCTGCTTGCCTCCCCTCCAGCCCTCCATGGTTACTTGTTGGTGCTGACCTCCCCTCCAGCCCTCATGGTCCCCTGTTGATGGTGGCTCCCCTTCTTGTCCCCATGGTCCCCTGTTGATGCTGGCCTCCTTTCCTGTCCCCATGGCCCCCTGTTGATACTGGCCTCCTTTCCTGTCCCCATGGTCCCCTGTTGATGCTGGCCTCCTTTCCTGTCCCCTGTTGATGATAGCCTTCCCTCAAGCCCACTTGGTCGCTGTTGACGCTGGCCTCCCCTCCAGTCTCCATCGCCCACTCTTAGTGCTGTTTTCCTTACTGTCCCCATGGATCCTTGTTGGTGCTGGTGCCTTTCCTGTCCCCTGTTGGTACTGGCCTCCTTTCCCATCTTCATGGTCCTTTGTTGGTGCTGGCCTCCTTTCCTGTCCCTTTGGTCCCTTGTTGCTGGCCTCCTTTCCAGCCCAGGGTCCCCTGATGTCCCCCCACCCCGACAAAGGTCCCCTGCACAGGCTACAGGCTGCTAGCTGCGGGGGACAATTGTTTAACCCCTGGGGTGCCAGGACGCTGTGTACTACCCTGGGATGGGTAGAATCATGGCTGGGCATTATGATTACACTTTGAAATGCGCAATCTTGTATTTTGCTGGAGGCAGCGTGTCTGAAATGAGCAGACTAAAGTAGTGTAATACAGAACAGCCAGCCTGCATCTAATCTGTGATTATAGTGGATTGCTGATGGCCTGATGCTTTCCTGTGCTCTGTGTTTTCTCCATGAAAATAAAATGCAAAATAAAGCAGGTGATCGTTCTACATTTGTTTTATTCTACAAGTGTGTGTGTGTGTGTGTGTCTGTCTGTCATTCTTATGCATCTGGCGATCTTGTCGTCTGGAACACAGCGATCAGCACCGATTTGGGTAAGATGCAATTATTCTTATCACTCCGATTGTATACCAGGTGCCATGTAACACCGAATGGCACAGAGTGGCAAAGGTTGAGAAGGTCATTTAGAATTGCATGAGGCAAAGCGACAATTTGGTAAGTAAATGGGGACATTGCAACGTTCTAGGTGCTGCCATCGTCCAGCCAATGAGGTGCATGGCTAGTAAGGAGCAGAGGAAGAATTTGTAAGCAGTCAGTGTTATTACAGCTAAACAAAAGAGGTTTAAATGGCTCGTAGATTGGTTTGTGTCGGGTGACAATTGGGAGCAGGTCACCGAGCCATGGCAAAGGTCACAGCACTTGATCGTATCAGTATAACATGGAGAGAGGATGTGACTCTATTCTACAAAGCCCTCATTTATATATCACCTGATATAATAAACACCCAGAACTAATAATAATAATAATAATAATAATAATAAGTGACGCTGTAACATCTGCGTCTTTTTAGACACACTTGCAAATGATCCATTTCTTTATTATGACTTCAAGGGGCTATCCATATCAATCAAAACAAACATTTCATATTACAGTTATTAAAACAGCCTCTCATTCATTTTTTTTACATGACTGATGAAGATAAAGGTGTCATTAAGTTTAAGAAGTAGAAAAAAGTAGAAAAGTTTAAGAAGACAGGAGATATAAAATACTGCAAATTGTAAATGAAAAGTTACAGGAACCAATAGAAGGATCCTTTTGATAGGGGTTACATTGTATATGAGGACCGTTTAGAGGAGGACATAGAAAGGTAAATTGCACAGGGTGATACAGGTGGAGCTGTGCACTTCCAGGCTGGGGGTCAGTCTGGTACCCCGGGCCAAGAGCAATAAAAGGGGCTGGAGGGCTGAAGATCTCTGCTTCTCCTCAGCTGAAGTCCTACTGGGGCCCCAATGCAACCTTTTAACCCGTAAATTGCCAGGCTACAGCCAAGGTGATAGCTCCCCTGCATTACTCTGATCAGAGCCAACACTGGCAGCCTGCAATTCAGCGGACATAAGGCATTGATGGTACAATATAATCTGGCTCATGGTGGCAGGGTTGGGGGGCTGAGATGGGTCATAGCTGCAAAAAGATAACACCAATGATTGAAATGTAGAGAACTGAATAGAACAGAATGTAATGTAGTGTGTATGTAATTGCTGTGCTTGTTCCCTGCAGTCTGCAGTGCTGACACCGATGAAGAGGAGAGCACTGAAGGCTCTCAGAGGACCCCACTGTTCCCGGGGGGGCCCCTCTGCAGTCTGTAGCGCATCGCCTGGAGCCCCGCACGCTGTGCCGCCTGCTGGGGCTGTAGCGCAGCTAGTTCATGTCTGGGACGTCCAGGACAATAGGGGGATACTTCTACAGGGCGCAGTGACACCGATCGCCTGCCACTAGTATCAATGTATATCAATGTACCAATATAAAACAAATAACACCATTGTATCAGACAGTTCAAATGTTTTGTTGATATCACATCCGATCATTTACCCAAATCTTCACTCTAAAATAATTAAAACAAAATATTTAATGAGTGAGATGAATATCTTTGGATATTACTAGCTTCTACCTATAAATAATTGACTTTCTCTCTTGCCAATTCTAAAGCCCAGCATGTATTTTCTAAACTCCGAGCTTTAAAAATATATTTTTAATGACTTAATGTATTTCAAATGTTTCGTATTATTTACAAATAACGTTTGGAAAAATAGAATCGAAATTGTTTGATCCCTGTTGCTTTTTTTATGAACTAGAATACATTTCGTTACAATTAAATGTAAATTCGTGCTACAGTACAATAAAATAAAACATAAAAAATAGAAATAGTAAAATTGGTATATTTCTTGTTAAATCGTACATAGGTCGATGTCCCATTTTTATTACGTGACTGGAAGAGTGCAGGCATTAACAAGAGTCAATAATGACATTTCTCAGTCAAATCTTATTGTGTTGCTGTGAATTAGAAGGAAAATTCGCGGTTCTGGGGGACTGGCTTATAATGAGAAGGCAACAAGCTTTTACTTACCAACCCTTTCCCTTTTCTATTAATTATTAACCCCATATCTGCAATGCATTTCTCTCCCTCTTTTTAAACTTATGCAAAACTATTTCGTCTTGCCTGCTGGGAAGGAAAAATACATTATTAGAAAAGCAAACAAGCTTTAAAAGCTTTGTATATTATTCTTATATCGCCTTGTTGGATTATTCTTATTTTTCTGTTCTGTGTTTGTCTCTTTTTAGTGGCTGCATTGGCTCAAGATGAATATCAGACACAGGAGAGTTACAAAACAAAAAAAATGTTGATTTTAACTTGATTTTGAAGCTTTTTAATGATCCAGACCGGTTTGCTGAATAATTATTAGCTAGTAATTGAGTTCAGGACCTACTGTGGCTGTGGGAAATGTGAGTTGTGCCCATATAATCCCAGTAAAAGGTGCTCAGAGACAGCCAAGAGCCATAAGGAGTTCAGCCAGGGCTGGCTGGACACAACTGCACAATTGTCCCTGGAGGCCAGAGACTCACATTAACGATATACTTCATTAAAGGCGAAGGGGAGAAAGTTTGTGACACCCCCAGTGCAGGAATGTTACCTGTGATCTGCAGACAATCGTTCCTGGGGGGAAAAAAGGTCTATGAATATATAATAATTTGACCTCTAGCAACAGAGAACTTAGGGCTACCAGGTGTACTTTAAAAGCAGAGATATTGACTTGAGGTGCCCAGACCGTGTCTATAGACAGAATTGTAGAGGATGTTATTGTTGTGGATGTAACAGGGATGTGATGGGGAGAGAGAGAGAGAGAGAGAGAGAGAGAGAGAGAGAGAGAGAGAGAGAGAGAGAGAAAAAAAAAAAAAAAGTGAGCGGGGAGGGCGGAGGGGGTGCAGATATTAGAGAGGGAAGGGGAGATTGGAGGGTGGTGGAAAGAGCAGAGGAGAGAGACAGAAGAAAAGAGAGGGAGAGAACAGGAAGGACCCCAGAATTCCATTGAATCCAGCACAGATATGTACCTGGAAATATCTCTGTATAACACACACCTACACTATCCTCTGTACATCAATTCCGACTCTATTTATTGCCATCACTCTCCTCACTCTACTCCCTTAAAAATGAATAAAACACTAACAAAACACTTGTGATTCCGGATTCTCTCATTAATAAACAATTCTGGCTGAAGGGCAATGCAGTCCTCGTCCAGTCAATAATCAAATGCCAGGCGAAGCAGGAACAAATTCTACCCAGGCTAAATTCCCCTTTTATCCCACTGGTGTGAAAACGGATTAAAACACAGAAAATGAATGCAGTTTTAATATATACATCGCCCAGGGTGGATATTAATCAGTTGGGGGTTTTTTTTGCTCACAATTGCAAAAAATTTGTTTGGACGTTTGCCAAAAAGTGTGATTTCAATTAAAGGGATTTAAAAGACGAAGGGGGCATTGGGGACATTGTTGAGGTTTTTTTTTCCACTTCCCTTTTTTTGTTTCAGGAGAATGGATTCAGATGGATAGGCCATACCCCTAGGAGACCTTTTAGGGACCGCTGAGTCTATTGGTTTTCCTGTGGAAGAGGCTTCTACTTTACTTCTGTACAAAAAAAAAAGAGGCTGATTCAGTCTAGAGAAGAGCTGAACATCATTCTGCAGCCAAGACCCTTCCTCCCCCCCTCCTCCCCCTCCTCATAAAAATGGTGCCAGCCTGGAATTAAATTTTGGAATCCCTGCTAGAACCATTTTTCCGATGTAGATTAGCAAGTTCTCCCAAACAATTTTGTCTTGCAAGTTTGCCCAGAATAACTTTCTTTACCTCTTCGCCTCACCTAGCCATAATAAGGGCATTTCTGTTCCACTGGCAGAGCAATGTCCTGAGTGTTTTCCTTGCAGCCCTCAGTGGATGTGTATAGATTGCATACGATTTGCATGAGACAGATCTGCTGTGTGTGGAAGAAATGTGATTGTGGACGTGATAGAGATGGGCTGTCAGGAAGCTGCAGAACACCGTCTGAACACACAACCAAAATGCAGCTTCCTTTTCAACAAAGTAACACAAAGGGTTAATTAATGCAGGTCATAGGCTAAGAGGGTGATTCCCGATTACAATGCAGAAATATGTCGCTGTAATATATGTATCATTTGCTAGGTTAAAAAGATGACAAATTAATAGAAGATACATTACAGGATTAAAAATGTTAGTGCATTATTATTACCATTATTTAAATACATCACCACACACTACATGCAAGTTTACTAGTATCTATCTATCTATCTATCTATCTATCTATCTATCTATCTATCTATATATTGCTAAACACGTTTTATAAATTAATAAATACACGCAAATGCCTCAAGTACATTATACTGACAAGTTAAAAAAAACTATGTCTAGAAATTTTTCTTTATGATAAAACACTCGGACATGTGTGAAACACATACATGAAACAATTGTATTTCATTCAGTGCATGTGAAAAAAAAATAAAACAATTTTGCATACATTTTGGGTTGCTTATAATGTACACAAATCTCTTTCCTCCTTTTACTTGTCCCTCTCTGCTTCTCTCTTCTCTGTAATCAATTCTATCTTCTCTCTCTCATATGTACTCATCACTCTCTCCTTATTTTCTGTATTCATCCCCCTATCCTTATCCTCTTCATCCTCCTCTACTTATTCTCTGTATTTATCTCTGTTTCATTCCTCTCCTTATTTTCTGTGTTCAACCCTCTCTTCTAATACTCTGTATTAATTCCTCTTTCCTTCTTCTCTGTACTCATCTTTATTTCTTCTCTGTACTCATCTCTCTTTCTTCTCTGTCCTCTCTCTTTCTTCTCTGTCCTCTCTCTTTCTTCTCTGTATTCATCCTTATTTCCTATTTCTATGTATTCATCCCTCTCTCCTTCTTTGTACTCATCCCTCCCTTTTTATTTTCTGTATTCAACGCTCTGTATTCATCCCTCTTTCCTTCTTCTCTGTACTCATCCCTCTTTCCTTCTTCTCTGTACTCATCTCTCCTTCTTCTCTGTACTCATCTCTCCTTCCTCTCTGTACTCATCCTCCTGTCTTAATTATCTGTATCTACCCCTCTCTCCATCCTCTCTCCTTCTTCTCTTTCCCCCTCTTGTTCTCTGTATTCATCATTCTCTCGTAATTCTCTGTGTTCATCCCTCTCTCTTTCTGCTCTGTACTAATCTCTCCTCCTTCTAATCTCTCCTCCTTTTCTATACATATTCCTCTCTCCTACTGCTCTGTATTCATCCATCTCTCTCTTTCTCTCTTCATCCTTCACTTATTCTTTCTCTTTAGTCATTACTCTATTCTTTTCTCTTCTCATTCACTATACTCCTCCCTTTCTCTTTCTCGCTTTACTCACTCATCTCCCTCTCTCCCTCTCTCTGTCCTCACTATCCTTATTCTCCTCTCCTTCTTTCTTGCCCTCTTATTCTCTCTCCTTCTCTCTATATTATTTTTAAGTATAGTAAGTCTTATATATATATATATAT
>NW_017306273.1:4412563-4429658 GCF_000935625.1 Nanorana parkeri
TATATATATATACATATTCACTTATCTCTCTGCTCCCTAAATTCATCTCTATTTCTTTCTCTATGCTATGTGCTAGTCTTCCCCCTCCACTCATCCCTTTCTCCTCTTTCTGTCTCCTCTCTCACAGTTTGTCTCTTTCAATCTCTTCTCCCATCTACATCCCTTTCTCTCCCACTTCTCTTTTCTCCCATTTTCTCTTTCTTTTTTCACCTCTCTTCTCTCTCATTTGCACGGTTAGTAGCCCCTGCACCCTCATCCCTGTCTTGCAGTCAATCCTCTGGCAGGGCATCAGTAGTAAGCAGTAGGGAGATGGCTGTACATGGTATTAGACAATGTTCTGCATTCAATTAACTGGCAGCCCAGTCTCCTCCTCACTGCACAGTCAGCCTCAGTGACTACCAACAGGTATTCCTTCATCTCAAACACGTTTTCTTTATTTAAGTACACAACGGATTTATCTTCCCTGCAGACCTGAAGCCAGTGCGGAGAGCCATTTAAATAGAGGGGAATTATGAGGTGTCAGCTGACTTGGTCCTGATCTTTAATTTAGCAGAGGGGCTGGAGCATAAAGGTGGAAAGGGTGTGTGTGTGTGTGTATACTTCTGCCATTAAGTCCTGCCCCTGAGGCTCATGGGACCAGAGGGATACAATAGGAACGATGCTGCCAGGAAGGGGTTAATTCATTGTGTTCACACCAATAAAGGCTGAGCTCAGAGCCTTGTGCCTTGCTCTCCAAGCCTTGTTATAAAACATTTGTTTGCTTCATAAATCACATGTGCAATAATATCATCGCCCAGCCTGCTCCACATACCAGCCTTTCATATGTGTGTGCACTGCAGGCCTGACCTCTGGGGTGTACAAGGAGTAATTAGGTGTTCAATTCATCATAGCCGAATTCACATTCTGTATCAGATCAGGAGGCATTGTTATATTGTTACAAGGGTATGATTGTGCTGTTGTTCAAGATCACTTGTAAGGATATTTTCAGTATTTATAAAGAATTGACATGTTCCATTGAACTGTAATAGAAAGACCAGGCACCCGTCTCCTGGCTGTTAGGCACACAACATCAGGTAGACATACCGTGCATTTATGTAAGTCTATCTTTAAACCACCATTGCACTTACCATTTAAATCAGCGAAATACATTGCAATAATCTGCAAGAAGGAGCCTTGCACTCTGTGTGGAAGCAGTGGTCTCTCTGCAGCGGTCCAGCATGCCCTCTGCTGGGTCAGACATACAGCTTCCCAAATCAACCAAGTTTAGGCTCCCTGCTGATGAGAGAGCTTTAGCTCTGACTGAGAATTGGGTGTGCTAGACCGCTGTAAAGAGACCACTGCTTCCACACAGACAGCAAAGCTGGCAGGGGACAGGCTTTTCTACTCTTTGCTTTCTAAAGAATACAAGAAAAGAAGACTGAACCCCTTTTGTCTAGTTGCACATGGAATGCACTTAGATAATTTAAAATGGAAGATCAGTTGGGTTTCAGGAGTTACAAAATTCAACTGCTGTGAGGTGGGAGCTTTTAACTGTCTACTGTTTAAGGGAGAAGTAGACCCAGCCGACCATTCTCCTAGGGTTAATTATCTCTCTGAGAGTTGGTGGTCTCTCTTAGGGTTGGTGATCTCTCTTAGGGTTAATGATCTCTCTGAGGGTTGGTGATCTCTCTTAGGGTTAATGATCTCTCTTAGGGTTGGTGACCTCTCTGAGAGTTGGTGGTCTCTCTTAGGGTTGGTGATCTCTCTTAGGGTTAATGATCTCTCTTCGGGTTGATGATCTCTCTTAGGGTTGATGCTCTCTCTTAGGGTTGGTGATATCTCTTAGGGTTGATGATCTCTCTTAGGGTTGGTGACCTCTCTGAGAGTTGATGATCTCTCTTAGGGTTGGTGGTCTCTCTTAGGGTTGATGATCCCTCTTTGGGTTGATGGTCTCTTTGAGGGTCAATGATCTCTCTTAGGGTCGGTGATCTCTCTTAGGGTCAATGATCTCTCTGGGGGCAGATGATCTCTCTTAGGTTTGATGATTTCTCTCTGAGGGTTGGTGATCTCTCTGAGGGTTGATGATCTCTCTTAGGGTTGGTGATCTCTTTTAGGGTTGATGATCTCTCTGAGGGTTGATGATCTCTCTTAGGGTTGATGATCTCTGTTAGGATTGGTGATCTCTCTTAGGGTTGGTGATCTCTGTGAGGGTTGATGAGGTCTCTTAGGGTTGGTGATCTCTCTTAGGGTTGATGGTCTCTCTTAGGGTTGATGATCTCTCTTAGGGTTGATGATCTCTCTGAGTGTTGATGATCTCTCTTAGTGTTAAAATCTCTTTTAGGGTTGGTGATCTCTCTTAGGTTTGATGATCTCTCTTAGGGTTGATGATCTCTCTTAGTGTTGATGATATCTCTTAGGGTTGGTGATCTCTCTTAGGGTTGGTGATCTCTTTTAGGGTTGGTGATCTCTCTTAGGGTTGGTGACCTCTCTGAGGGTTGATGATATCTCTTAGGGTTGGTGATCTCTCTTAGGTTTGGTGATCTCTTTTAGGGTTGGTGATCTCTCTTAGGGTTGGTGATCTCTCTGGGGGTTGATGATCTCTCTTAGGGTTGATGATCTCTCTTAGTGTTGATGATCTCTCTTAGGGTTGGTGATCTCTCTTAGGGTTGGTGATCTCTCTGAGGGTTGATGATCTCTCTTAGGGTTGGTGATCTCTCTTAGGCTTGATGATCTCTCTGGGGGTAGATGATCTCTCTGAGGGTTGATGATCTCTCTTAGGGTTGGTGATCTCTCTTAGGGTTGATGATCTCTCTGGGGGTTGATGATCTTTGTTAGGGTTGGTGATCTCTCTTAGGGTTAGGGTTGGTGATTTCTCTGAGGGTTGATGATCTCTCTTAGGGTTATCCTTATTTCCTAATTCTATGTATCCATCCCTCTCTCCTTCTTTGTACTCATCCCTCTCTTATTTTCTGTATTCAACACTCTGTATTCATCCCTCTTTCCTTCTTCTCTGTACTCAGTGTACTGTGAGGGTTGATGAGGTCTCTTAGGGTTGGTGATCTCTCTTAGGGTTGGTGATGTCTCTTAGGGTTGATTATCTCTCTTATGGTTGGTGATCTCTCTTAGGGTTGATGATCTCTCTTAGGGTTGATGATCTCTCTTAGGGTTAGTGATCTCTCTTAGGGTTAATGATCTCTCTCAGGGTTGATGATCTCTCTTAGGGTCGTTGATCTCTCTTAGGGTTGATGATCTCTCTGAGGGTTGATGATCTCTCTTAGGGTTGATGATCTCTTTTAGGGTTGGTGATCTCTCTTAGGTTTGATGATCTCTCTTAGGGTTGATGATCTCTCTTAGTGTTGATGATCTCTCTTAGGTTTGGTGATCTCTCTTAGGGTTGATGATCTCTCTTAGGGTTGGTGACCTCTCTGAGGGTTGATGATCTCTCTTAAGGTCGTTGATCTCTCTTAGGGTTGACGATCTCTCTGGGGGTAGATGATCTCTCTGAGGGTTGATGATCTCTCTTAGGGTTGGTACTCTCTCTTAGGGTTGATGATCTCTCTGGGGGTTGATGATCTTTGTTAGGGTTGGTGATCTCTCTTAGGGTTAGGGTTGGTGATTTCTCTGAGGGTTGATGATCTCTCTTAGGGTTATCCTTATTTCCTAATTCTATGTATCCATCCCTCTCTCCTTCTTTGTACTCATCCCTCTCTTATTTTCTGTATTCAACGCTCTGTATTCATCCCTCTTTCCTTCTTCTCTGTACTCAGTGTACTGTGAGGGTTGATGAGGTCTCTTAGGGTTGGTGATCTCTCTTAGGGTTGGTGATGTCTCTTAGGGTTGATTATCTCTCTTATGGTTGGTGATCTCTCTTAGGGTTGATGATCTCTCTTAGGGTTGATGATCTCTCTTAGGGTTAGTGATCTCTCTTAGGGTTAATGATCTCTCTCAGGGTTGATGATCTCTCTTAGGGTCGTTGATCTCTCTTAGGGTTGATGATCTCTCTGAGGGTTGATGATCTCTCTTAGGGTTGATGATCTCTTTTAGGGTTGGTGATCTCTCTTAGGTTTGATGATCTCTCTTAGGGTTGATGATCTCTCTTAGTGTTGATGATCTCTCTTAGGGTTGGTGATCTCTCTTAGGGTTGGTGATCTCTCTGAGGGTTAATGATCTCTCTTAGGGTTGGTGATCTCTCTTAGGCTTGATGATCTCTCTGGGGGTAGATGATCTCTCTGAGGGTTGATGATCTCTCTTAGGGTTGGTGATCTCTCTTAGGGTTGATGATCTCTCTGGGGGTTGATGATCTCTGTTAGGGTTGGTGATCTCTCTTAGGGTTAGGGTTGGTGATCTCTCTGAGGGTTGATGATCTCTCTTAGGGTTGATGATCTTTTTGAGGGTTGGTGATCTCTCTTAGGGTTGATGATCTCTCTGGGGGTTGATGATCTCTGTTAGGGTTGGTGATCTCTCTTAGGGTTAGGGTTGGTGATCTCTCTGAGGGTTGATGATCTCTCTTAGGGTTGGTGATCTCTCTTAGGCTTGATGATCTCTCTGGGGGTAGATGATCTCTCTGAGGGTTGATGATCTCTCTTAGGGTTGGTGACCTCTCTGAGAGTTGGTGGTCTCTCTTAGGGTTAGTGATCTCTCTTAGGGTTAATGATCTCTCTCAGGGTTGATGATCTCTCTTAGGGTCGGTGATCTCTGTTAGGGTTGGTTATCTCTCTGAGGGTTGATGATCTCTCTTAGGGTTGATGATCTTTTTGAGGGTTGGTGATCTCTCTTAGGGTTGATGATCTCCCTTAGGGTTGATGAACTCTCTTATGGTTGATGATCTCCCTTAGGGTTGATGAACTCTCTTAGGGTTGGTGATCTCTCTTAGGGTTGGTGATCTATTGGACAGGTTTGAAAGTCTATTTATGGTTTAGCAAAGCATGGCACCACATGATAACCACAAGACTGGAGGAATGGACTGTATTATATAAATGTATACCCAATAACCATAGTCTCATGTAAGCTTTAACATCATTTCAAAAACCATTTCCAATATTTTTATATCTGCAGAAATAGAAAAATGCCTGACTATCCCTGGGCAGGCACCCCGTTATAGGGTGACAAGCCATTGGCCCTGTCTCCCAATTGTTCCCCTACATTGTCATTCTGTCACATGCTCTTCCAATGGGGATTACTAGAGCCAATGCCAATGTACATTGCACAGGCATGACCCACTGTTGTCACCAAGAGGAAAACTGCCCTGAGAAATGCCATGCAGCCATCGCTGGAGTGCATGTAGACAAGCAGTGGCTGCAAAGAGGCTGCAAGAGAACAACAGATCTGAGATATCAGAAACGATGAAGAGAGGGGGAAAACAGATAAAAACATGTTTAAATATAAAGAGTGATTGTTTCTGATATACAGCACTTTTGCAAAACGAATGTCCGTCATTTTAGGATCTACATCTAAAGGCTTAATCCAAGCAAATCCATATATTTATATCTATAGTGCATGATGACTGAGCTCTCCTGAACTGTCTCCTACATGAAGCAGCTTAGGTGTGCTTTCCAAGCAGTATAATCATAGGCATTGACTTTAGGACAACGTCATAATATTCCAATAAATAATAAAGAAGAAACAATGGGGATATTTATGACATGTGTATATCGACACAACACACGAATCACAAAGCATCTTGATTTGTATTTGTATATATAAGGTTAATTGGCTCCTGTCTAAATTGGTCCTGTGTGTGGGCATGTGAGATAGGGACCTTAGATTGTAAGCTCCTGAGGGCAGGGAGACCTGACAGAAAAAGAGAGAGCAGAGGAGAGGGAGATAGGCAGAGAGGGAGAGAGAAAGAGAAAGGGAGTGAGACAGGGAGAGAGGGGGGAATCTGAGAGAAAAAGAGAAAGATCGAGAGAGAGAGAGAGAGAGAGAGAGAGGGAGATAGAAAGAGAGAACGAAAAGAAGGTAGAAACAAGAAAGAAGAAAGAGAGGAAACTAGAGTGAAAAAGAGAGAAGAGAGAGACAGGAGAGGGAAGAAGAGAAAAAGGAAATGGAAAAGAAAGAAAGAAAGAAAGAAAGAAAGAAAGAAAGAAAGGGAGGGAGGGAGGGAGGGATGGATGGAAGGAAGGAAGGAAGGAGGAAAAAAGGAAGGAAGGACAGATAGACAGGAGAGGGGAAAAGAGAAAAAGGAAAGGGAAAAAAGTAAGAAAGAAAAAAACAAGAAAGAAAGAAAGAGAGGGAGGGAGGAAGGAAGGGAGGGCAGAAAGAAGAAGAAGGAAGGAAGGAAAGGAGGGAAGGGAGAAAAAGAAAGAAAAACAGAGAGAAGGAAATGTATCAAAACTGGTGCAAACAAAATCTGTAGCAGCCGTGCATGGCAACCAATCAGCTTCTCTCTTTCATGTTCAAATCTTAACTGAACAAACTGAAGAGAGAAGCTGATTGGCTGCCATGCACAGCTGCTACAGATTTTGTCTGCTCCAGTTTTGATATATTCCCAAGGAAGAAGAGACAGTTGGAGAGTCATAGAAAGCTAATGGGAGAGGAAAAGAGATGGCGATAAGGAAGGGGTGCAGGAGAATGTCTTATGTGGTATTCCCAGACATCACTGAAAGGGTTAACACATGCCTGCTATCTGCATAAATCATACAGCCAGGTATCACTCTTCCATGGAGGATCTGCCCTGAGCTCTGACATTCTCCCCTCTCCCCCCTCCTTCCTCTGGAGTGGGGCAGGGCACAGAGTGTCAGCTCTGCGGGAGAAGTGTGGGCACTGGGCTGCCAGTCAATGCAGCTCCCAGCAAATAAAAGAACATCACCTCCCTCCACCCTCTGTCCTCATGTGCCACCATGTGGCCGATCAATGGGCATAGTAAGGGATCTGCACTGCTCACATATGCTGCAATCAATAGCTCAGGGTCGGGGACTGGATGTGACATTTTAGCGCTCCTTGCTCAGCCTCTTCCAGTCTGAGGCTCTTCTCCCCTATCTTCCATCACTCAGTAATACTCAGCTCAGCCTCCTATATGGCTGCCATTGTACATCTGGCTCAGCTGCCATGTAGGACAATGAAGGAGCTCTATGAGTTGTCTGTGCAGAGGAAGCCAAAAGGAGAGCGCAGTGTCTGCCATAGAGAGAAGATACATTGACCTCCTTCATGTCCTCTGTGTGCAGGAAAATATTAATGGAACCCTGTGTATAGGGAGCTGTCACTGCTGACCCCTCCTCCTGAAAATACTACTTCTCTGGCTGTCATCATCCAACTACTACTGTGTATAGGGAGCTGTCACTGCTGACCCCTCCTCCTGAAAATACTACTTCTCTGGCTGTCATCATCCAACTACTACTGTGTATAGGGAGCTGTCACTGCTGACCCCTCCTCCTGAAAATACTACTTCTCTGGCTGTCATCATCCAACCACTACCTCAGTGTATTCTACAACACTAAACAAGTCTGCCTATTCAAACTCATGAATTCACTTTGTCTCTTCGGGTCAGTGGCTTAGGAAGCACTGAATCCAGAGACTGCCAGGTAACTAGCATCTTCAGAAGGAGAGGACAGCAAAGACAACTCCCTTATTTTTATTCAGGTCAGTTTGTTTTTAGTTTTGGATGGAGCAGGGGGAGGAGGGGGGGGGGGATAACTTTGGAGAGATTTCCTCTCACTTCCTGTTGTTTCTGTGGACTGAGAGTGAAGGAAATCTCCTTAATGACAGACAGCTAGAAAGCTAGAAAACTAATGCAGCTTTAAACACAGATAGATAGATAGATAGATAGATAGATAGATAGATAGATAGATAGATAGATAGATAGATAGATAGATAGATAGATAGAGAATGAGAAAGAAAGAATGAGATAGATAGATAGATAGATAGATAGATAGATAGATAGATAGATAGAGAATGAAAAAGAAAGAAAGAAAGAATGAGATAGATAGATAGATAGATAGATAGATAGATAGATAGATAGATAGAGAATGAGAAAGAAAGAATGAGATAGATAGATAGATAGATAGATAGATAGATAGATAGATAGATAGATAGATAGATGATAGATAGATAGATAGATAGATAGAGAATGAAAAAGAAAGAAAGAAAGAATGAGATAGATAGATAGATAGATAGATAGATAGATAGATAGATAGATAGATATGGAAACATAAAGTGAGATGATTGATATGTTTAAAATAAATAGATCTTGGTACCTTAAACTGGAACTTTTGAATGTTTGAAGCTGAATTTCTCCACAATGCCTATAGCTACAGAGGTCGGCGAGGACTTGTCTTAAAGTGTTATTTCTGCTTGTTCTGGCAACAGAAGTGCTAATCCAGTAAGCACAACAGCCATAATCCTTCCTCACATATGTAGTAGATGGTTCTGCCACGTGACCTCTGTGCCCTGTGAGTTCCTTTCTTCCTGCACAGTGTATCTCCTCTATATAGCTCTATATACTGTTAGGGCAATCCACAAAAGGGTGAAGAGTTTGGAGAAGGCCGGAGAAGTGAACAATCTAGGACAACATAGCTGAACTGGAAAGTGTTGAATTGGAGGATTTTTCCAAATCAGCTATGTTGTCCTAGATTGTTCACTTTTCCTAACTCTTCACCCTATTGTGAATAACCCTGTGTATGTCACATGGAAGCCTCCCAGGCAGGTTTGGATCTCATTGGTGGCTGTGGGGAGCGTCTTAGCACCAACACTTTAAAGGAGAACTATGGGGTTTAGGTTTTTTCCCCATAGTTCTCCTTAGGGTAACGGGAGGACACAAACTGATACTGAGACGCCGTAGCTGAAGCGGATCCCGACAATTGTGCCGGGATCCACCCAGCTGCGTGACTGACAGCTGGCTCTGCCTATCTAGAGGCAGAGCCAGCTGTACCCGCCCCCCAGCGCTGACTGGCGGATCGGAACGGGGAGGGGGGAATCCAGCCGGGGCAGAGAGCCGTGACAGGATCGAGAGGTGAGCGAACGCCGGTATGTGTTTGCTCACCTCCCGATCTACAGAGCCGACCTGTGACAGTCTTATTGTCACAGGTCGGCTAGAACTATGAGGTGAGTGAAAAGCACTCGCCCCATAGTTCTCCTTTAATACATAGGGCTTTCTGTATGTAATAGACAGCAAACATTTTGCGGCAAAATTATCAGTTTTGGCGAAATTGGAAATCCTCAATTTCGCTTAGGCAAATATATATAAAAAAAAAGAGTAAAAAAAAAAATAGCCTTTTTCCTATTAATTGTTTTGGGGTTTTTTAAAGCTGTTTAGTTTATTTAATGTTGTTTTGTATTTGTGTTTTTTTAAAAATTATTTGTGAATTTGATAGTTATTATCAAATATTATCAATTATCAGCATTATAAGTAAATATTTTAATTTTACATTTCCTATTTTACTTTTTTTTCAATTTGTTGTGTTTTTCTTTCTTAAAAAAAAAATAAAAATATGAAAGTAACAATGCTATGGGAACCAAATGCCACATGCCACCACTATAAGGAAGTACAATTGTGTACAGGAGGAAACAGCACTCTGCAGCTTACAATGCACAATAATAATATGATTGCACTCTACACAATGACACAAATATATCATATAATAACATGCCAGCCAGATTTCGGTGACATTTTTGTCAACTGCGGAGCAGAACTAGTACCCACAGTGCGCCAAAGCACTGGAGATTTAAAAGGTGCCAGAAGGGCCAATTGCCCATTGCTGTAGGAAAGGCAACATGAATTTAAAGGACACGTGCACTTTAAAAAAAAAAAGTGCACTGATCCTTTTTGCTCTCCCACCCCCGACCTAAACAATCTCACCTTCCCCCTCCGCAGATTTGTACTTTCCGAGATCCGAGGGGCACGGTTCCGCTATTGTTTACATCCAACACCTCAATGCTCCCTCTGCTGGCTGCACCTGCACATTACAGCCCCATGGAATTCTATGGGACGTGTCCAGGAGAGGGAGACTGGTAGCGATGGATGTCAAGAAACAGCGGAGCAGTGGCCCTCGGATCTTGATGGATCTGTGGAGGGCGAGGGTGGGATTGTTTAGGCCGGTTTGGGAGCAAAAAAATAGAATAGTTGCATTTATTCTTTAAAGGCCGACTTCAGCCAAAACATTCAATTTCTTCTTGGATAGGGCAGGTAAGGTTCAGAGCCTCTGTCAGGTTATATTGACATCTGTCATTCAGTTATGTTTTTGAGGTTCACCTTGAGCTACTGAGCTCTATAAACAACAGGCTTCCTTCAACAAAAGGGTAAATAGATAGAAAGTAGCATGTGGCACAGAAGATTGATATGCAATATGCAGGGCCATCCCTATCTTATTCACTGCCTGAGGCAGCCAGGAGAAGGGGGGAGCGGTGGGTGTAAATGGTGCAGGCGGGAGGCGGCGGCTGGCTGAGCTGTCAGCAGGGGAAGACCCTGGCAATATGTCATATTTAGCAGAAGATACAAGTCCTAACCGAGAACCTTGTAAAGTAACTCTATAGTCTTTTTACTTTTTTTTTTTGCCGCTGTGCAGTAAAGTAAATCTAAATAGCAGCGAGATCAAGTTACACAGACTGCAGAATCTTTAAGTATCTTTAAGTAAGATATGATAAATATGATAAACAGAGTTATGATAAATTTCAGCTGAAGATTCTCAGCTCCTAAACCAGCCTCATTCCCTCCTGCCTACCTAACGTGGGTGGGAGACCGTCTGGACTACTCAATCATTCACACACTGCCACAAAGCATGCAGGCAGTGCCAGATTTTCTTTATTACAAAGGCAAGCAAGCTTTGCAAACTGAGTGTCATAGATGCTCCTTGCATTGAAAAGGTATGAAAAAAATTATTTTGTGCAAATAAATAAACGGTATAAAACTCAGTCGATACGCTTACAGATATATATACAAAAAAAAAGACAATGAAAGAATATACCTTCATTTCAAACCTGTCAAAGTTATACAGAACATATGGACCAAACTTATCAATTATCATGTCATGTTAGTATTGTGTGGATGAGATGATGATGACAAAATGTTATAAAAAAAAAAAGAAAAAAATTAATAAACTTTTTTTTTTCTGTTTCTTTTTTGGGGAGTTGTAAAGACCCTGTGTGGCCCCCGAAACGTTGGTAGTATGTTATATGTGACGACTGGTCCGGTTAAATGGACGTTTATTATCTGAACATTGTCCATTGAGTGCTGGTGATTCCTGTTTTCTACTGTTGATGTGCACTGCGCCATCTGTGACTATCACTGCGAGCACCACCTCTGTGATTTGGGCCGGGGTCGCTGTAAGGAGTGCGGAGGGACTTACCGCTTCCCTAGCTTATTAGGACACTTTTTGTTCCTGATTTATTTAGGAACTCCAGTTTTTAAATACCCATCCCCCCTGCACACACACACACACACACACACACACACACACACACACACACACACACACACACATCAATGTGTTTTGTCCCCATGAAAAATGTCATGGGGTTCCCCTTAATATTCCAATTAGACTCTTATCCTGGCATGCAGCCTAGGTGGGCAGAAAGGGAAGGAATAAAGCATGCGCACCTGCCATCCTGTACCATACTAGGCCACATGACTCTTATCCTGGCATGCAGCCTAGGTGGACAGAAAGGGAAGGAATAAAGCATGCGCACCTGCCATCCTGTACCATACTAGGCCACATGCCTTTCAACACTGGAGAGGTATCTAGCAAAGCAAAGCCCCCCCTGCAAGGTACCTTGCCTAAGTGTCAATGGACAAAGGCCTCCTCTTTTCATCTGGTCCCCCAAAAAGGATGTGGGTTTTTTGGGAGTGCTTCTAATGGAATTTGAACCCCCCCCCCTTTATAATAAGGGGGCCCCACAGATACCCGTCCTTTCTCAGGGGAATAAATACAGAGTACATCAGTACCCCTTTACCTATTCCCTAAAAGGTTAAATGTAAGTAAACACACCAATTGCAATACAGGAAACAAAAACCCCAAATGTCATTAATGTCCCCTGATGTAAATTCATCATCAGTCGCATCATCCAGTAATGTAAATCTCCATCATTCATAACGAGCCGATGGCTGACGATGTTAGCACATTGCACTCTTATCATATAGGGGTGTAGATATATAATGTTCGCAAGGCGAATCGCTCTGTGAAAGTCTGTGCTGTAGATTTGCAGCACATTATGGCCACTAGATGGAGCTGAAGATCATAGGAGTTTTCAATGCTCCTCAGCTCCATCTAGTGGCCATAATGTGAATATGAATGTCAGTTTATAAGTTTGAAGAGGCAAAGTCACTGCTATTGAGGAAGAAGAGGTGAAAGATGGGGGTCTCTGGTGAGGTGAGTTTCAATGGGTCAAGGGGGTTGGGGTTGGGAGGGGGGAGGTTGGTGTATGGCATTACACAGGCAATCACTTTGTCTTGAATTGGCAAAGGGCCAGTGTCTCTTTAACACCCTTTCTCTCCCTCCCCTACACTACCTACAGCCTCCAAATTATAAAAAAAAGATAATATTGTTCACTTTAAGCCACCCTGTCTTTGGATCTTTGAAAAGTTATCTGCAGCACTCAGCCCCACACATACACAAGGATACTATACAATGTCCATGCCGGTCCCTGCTGGGACTTGACTACAAGACCACAGCGCTGCAAGGTTAGCGAGATCACCGCGAAGCCAAAATAGCGCAGTGATATTAACATGTTACAATCTCCTGAGAGCCCCTTTATTCTATTTTGCCTGCGCAGCACTTCTATAATATTGGCAACCATGCTTTATGAACAGAAAGCTTTGGCATAGTTCTCATTTCAGAGGATACATTTTAGTTTTTGGCTCACAGATGTTTGAACTGTCATGCCTCATGATACATTCCATACCAGTGTGCGTCCGCGAAGAGGTAACACAATACTTTAGTCCATGCCATTTTCCTACGTCTGTAGCAATCTCTGTCCCGGCATATGTTTCCAAGAACATTCTCGTATCTCTTCCCAATTTCCTCCCCAAAAATCTAATTTGTGAGTGACTCACCGGGAGTCGTCCCATCTAGGCCAACAATAAAATCCGCTACAAGTGATTCACCGGGAGTGAAAGAGAGGAGATATCATCTCTGGGTGATGGAAGTTGACTTTATCAGGATCTATGGAACATCGGACAACATTTCCACTTCCAAAGATGAATATTTGCATTCAGGGCCGTCCCTATCATGAGGCGTTTGCCTCAGACGGCATCCCATTGGGTCATGAGTGTGTGGGGGGGGGGGCAATGAGATGCTGCCTGAGCTTTTAGCAACCTGTGATGCTCTGGCTGGTGTTCCGCCCAGCACAATTATGTCACTGATTGCCAGGAGCTGAGCGGGATGCCCTGGCTGATGTCCCTACCCAGCTCCTGGCAACTAGTGACATCAGTGAGCTGGGCGGGACCCTGGACAGAGGTACCCTTGACCACCTCTCAGTACGAGCGCAGCCCCCCCAAGCCCCTCACCCTGGTAATGTATGCTGCCACCAGTCCCCCCGGTAACACGCACTGCCACCACCCAACTCCCTCCCAGCCTCAGGCGGTATATAGTGTAGGGATGCCCCTGATTAGACCTGGCATGAAACCTACATATAAGAGGTCTTGGCAACCTGTGACACTCTGGTCGGCGTCTATCCAGCTCCTGGCAACCAGTGACCAGAGTGAATTGGGTGGGATGCTGGGATGCCGAACGCTCCCCCCCTGGAAATGTGCACCACAAGCATCCACCCCATAACGTGCACCATTAGCACAATGCTCACACCCGTAATGTACAACAGCAGCCCCCCACCTCAAGTGCTAAATAGTCTAGGGACACCCCTGTCATACCCTGCAAGGGCCCCCCCAACCACATTATACTCACAATCTGCAGTATATATTTTTTTTAAAAGAAAGTTTCAGACTAATACTGATAGCATGTTGTTTATACAGACATGGGTGCAACAACCACTCTCATGTATTATACCGTGATAATTAGTTTGGCCACTAGGTGGCAGTGTTTGTTTAATGCTTGTATAATGTAATGTTCCTTCTACTGGAACCACAAGGCTATGATGTCATTTCCTGTTCTGTGTTTTTATTGCTTCCAATAAAGCAAGAAGGGCTCAGCCATGTGTCCAGCACCATATAGGCTTGTAAAGGTCATACCTGCCGTAGCTTTCCATCACTGTGACCTCCCGCCATGCTGGTCCTGGTTGTGACGACTGATATGCTCAGTCTGCTCTCCGTGCTGGTCTTCAATCGGTTTAGTGGCCATCCGTCTCACCAACATCATCGCAGTCCCATCCCTGAAGAGTGAAGGATGGGGGCGCCAGCTATCACGGGGCCACAGGTTAAATATTAAATAATATTTGCATATTAAATGTCATGTGACTTAAGCAGTGTAATCTGAAGCCCCTCCTCCTTTTTTGCATGTTTCTGCACTATAATTTAAGTATTACTCTGTGTTTAAAAAATAAGTAAATAAATAAAAAGTTGCAGCATAGTGGGGGTTTAATCAAAACGGCCGGAGTTCCATATTAACATGCTTTTTTCTTTTTATTAGGTCAACTATTTTGTAGTTCTTTTTTTTTTTTTACAGGTAAATATGACATATTGCGCATAGAATAGACAAAGTGGACATGCCATCGCTTTGTAAATATGCCGCAAGGTTTAATAAAGCGCTGCGTATCATAAACAATTATTTAGAATACTTGTTTTCACCTTTTTTTGTCTTTTGTTGGTTATTTCTGAGGCTGATCTCCTACATCCTTTTCTCGCCATTTCCTGTCTATAGGCACTCCAGCGACGGCTGCATGGCATTCTCCTGATGGTGACAACAGCAGACCATACCTGTGTAATGTGTGTTGAAACAGCCACTTGTAGCCTCCATTGGAAGCCATGTGACCAGGGCCGGATTTCCCACAAGGCCAACCAAGGCCTGGTCTTGGGAGGTCATACCTGCCGTAGCTTTCCATCACTGTGACCTCCCGCCATGCTGGTCCTGGTTGTGACGACTGATATGCTCAGTCTGCTCTCCGTGCTGGTCTTCAATCGGTTTAGTGGCCATCCGTCTCACCAACATCATCGCAGTCCCATCCCTGAAGAGTGAAGGATGGGGGCGCCAGCTATCACGGGGCCACAGGTTAAATATTAAATAATATTTGCATATTAAATGTCATGTGACTTAAGCAGTGTAATCTGAAGCCCCTCCTCCTTTTTTGCATGTTTCTGCACTATAATTTAAGTATTACTCTGTGTTTAAAAAATAAGTAAATAAATAAAAAGTTGCAGCATAGTGGGGGTTTAATCAAAACGGCCGGAGTTCCATATTAACATGCTTTTTTCTTTTTATTAGGTCAACTATTTTGTAGTTCTTTTTTTTTTTTTACAGGTAAATATGACATATTGCGCATAGAATAGACAAAGTGGACATGCCATCGCTTTGTAAATATGCCGCAAGGTTTAATAAAGCGCTGCGTATCATAAACAATTATTTAGAATACTTGTTTTCACCTTTTTTTGTCTTTTGTTGGTTATTTCTGAGGCTGATCTCCTACATCCTTTTCTCGCCATTTCCTGTCTATAGGCACTCCAGCGACGGCTGCATGGCATTCTCCTGATGGTGACAACAGCAGACCATACCTGTGTAATGTGTGTTGAAACAGCCACTTGTAGCCTCCATTGGAAGCCATGTGACCAGGGCCGGATTTCCCACAAGGCCAACCAAGGCCTGGTCTTGGGGCAGCAGTTAGTAGAGGGGCAGCAGGGATGTGGAATTCCTATCTCCTGATGCCCAGGACATGGGCATCAGGAGCACCGGGTGGGTAGTTGTTTTCTACATTTAGCCCTGCTTTGGGCAAGCAGAGCTACATGTACAGCGGGGAAGCCGTCGCTTGTTTTGTACAAGTGATCTCGGTGATTTTGCCAAGCTCACTTGTATGCAGCCTGTAGGTCTACCACCCTCCATGGGGGCGCATTGAGGAACCTAGCCTTGGGGCAGCAGAGAGAGTAAATCCAGCCTAGCATGTGACCGGGTGACAACGCAGGAGCCCAATTAAAAGACAGGGACAGAGCATTGTCACCCTATCACAGGAAGTGGCTAAACAAGGACCTTGGTAGCAGGACCACCAGGTATAATTATAATGAAAGCTGCAGATTTTAAAACATAGAAAATGACTTTTGGAATGACATTAACATGTTAAATCTTACATGAGAGTTTAGTGATCGGGTTCAAATTTACTTTAACAAGATTCCATATAAAAATAGTATTTTTTTTCGCTATTTGTGGTTTAATTGGTCGGGGGTTTAAGTCACGCCGGGGATAATTGGCCGAACGTACAAAACCAGTAAGGTTAAACCGATGAAATGAAATCAACATTCCCCCTAATTTACCTGCTATAAAAAAAAAACTTCACCTCGCTTTAACTGCATAGCTGGCTTGTGTTTTTCCCTATCCTGTAAGGAGCTTTAATATCCTGTAACAAAACACAGAAGGAACGCGACGTCTATGTTGTATGTAAATGGCCGCCCCCTTCCTATCCTCACACCAGGTAATACGAATACAGTTGTGTTGTATTGTGTTGTGTTGTAGAAATGGCCGCTTCGATTGGTGAATCACAGCAGGCGGGGGGAAAAAAAAATCCCCAAAAGTGCAAAGTGTATCTAAACCCAAGAACAAAACTGTAACATATTGCAGCTGACCCATCCTTAGATATGATGGCCGCGCTAGTTTTCTGGCTTTTGTTCACTTCATTTTCACCCGGTGACGCTACCAGTAGCACGCTTCCTGTCCTAAGGTGACAACGCTTTGGAAGTCTCTATGGGGAAGCCAGTTATTTAACCTCTTAGGCTCCACCTACAAACCGTGGTTGGGCTGCCCCTTCAAACTGATCACAGTCACAAAATATTAAAATGTAATAAAAAAAAGTTAAAAAATAAATAAACATTTTGGTAAAGAAAGGCCATAGATTCCTTTCAACAGGACAAGTGGAAGCCAATCAGTTACTCAACCCTCAGGCCCCACCTATAACTCAAACAGTGGCTGGGCTGCCCCTTCAAACTGATCACTGTCACTATATACTGTATATATATATATATATATAAACACATCAAACATTCAAAATATATATAATTAAAGGCTGTAGATCCCAGTACAAGTGGAAGCCATCC
>NW_017306273.1:4429857-4434847 GCF_000935625.1 Nanorana parkeri
CTGATCACAGTCACCATATACAGTATATCTATATGAAATAAAATTGTAAAAATAAATTCAAAAAGACAAATCTCAAAATTTTGGTAAAGAAAAGTCGTAGATCCCCTTTAACAGGACAAGTGGTATTCAACTAATTACTCAACCCTCGGGCTCCAGCTAAAACTCAAACAATTGCTGGACGAACCCTTCAAACAGACAGTCACAATATATATATCTTAAAAAAAGTTAAGAAAATCAAAATGAAAAATGTTGGTAAAGAAAGGCTGTAGATCCCCTTTAACAGGACAAGTGAAAACAATCCCCTTTTAACAGACAAGTGGCAGCCTTGTCCCGAAAGGAGCGAACTGTTTCCACTTTGTACTTTTGTTTCTTTCTCACCAGCAAGTTCAGGAGATTTACAAACTCCACTGCGGATGCTTCATGCCGGAGTTTGTGATTTTGCCAATTGGAAGCCGTGTGCAGCATGGGAATTCCTCCTCGCTTTATATAAAAATAAATGATGAAGTCTTATTTTTCATGTCTACATATGTGGCTTCTGAAAAAAACAAGCATACAAACGTTGACATGTATATTGCTTAGGAGAAGGCTGCAAAACTAACAGAGATAAAGCCGGGCTGTTTTATGGCCGCCACATATGGAACCCATTCCCGGTGATATGTTATGAAATGACGGTAGTCATTGAACTTTAATTTATTGGATTCCAGCGTTTCTTACGCCGCTAAATAATCGTAACTGAAAAGCACAATGTTAGCGGAACGGAAACGGAAAGGCTGCGGTACATGACATAAAAATTATGGACGTCGGGCTCTCCTGGTTGCCTTTGGGAATGCAAAGATTTCTGCAGCGCCTATTGTAATCATTCTCTGGGACAGGCGGGAGATGAAGTGGGAGGAGCTAGAGAAGCCCCCACCGGCCACTCGATGCATTAAAAATAGACCTATTGGTAACCTGACTGTGTGAATAAATTCCTGACGTGTCACCATATAAAACAACAGGAACATTTGTTAAAAAAATTTACTTTTCTTCAATAGTAAGCAATCCTTGAGGTCCAGTGAAGTACTTTGTCTAGTATGCGATGAGGATAATAGTCAAACTGCATTTCAGGAAGTATTTCCTTTCCCGCTGTGATCACTCAGGATCAGTGATGGAACTATGGCGGCCGTTATGGGGCCCGGGGCACAGGGTTGCCTGGCCAGGATGAGGAACAAAGGGGTCCCCCTGATGCCGTGCGGGCCGCCTGGGTTGCTATGGCATTGCAGGCTGCTGGCTGTCACTGGCGATTGTGAGGAAGAATGCTCCCTTGTCTCTATTCCTCCCCACAGCCGCTGCTAAGTCAATAACAGCCAGCAGCTTGCGGTGGAGGAGGCCGGGGCTCAGTGGAGGAGGAGGAGGAGGAGGAAGAGGCTAGGCCAGGTGACTGTGGAGGAGGCAGGGCCTGGCGGTGAAGAAGGCTGACAGCGGATTGGGGCTGACAGGTAAGAGGTGTGTAGTGGTGTGACCAGACTACCTGAGACCCTGCAGAGTCCACCATAGGGAGTCTATGGTGGGCTCTGCAGGGTCACTCTCAAGTGGGCTGTGTGGGATCTCGGGGGGGGGGCTCTGCAAGGGGCGTAACTAGAAAACACAGGGCCCCATACAAAATTTTGCTATGGGGCCCTGTGGTTTCTAGTTCCCCCCCTGCTCAGGATGTACACTGTAACATTGTAGCAAGTCACAAGGTGAGAGGACACAAAGGGGATCCCTTAAATCCAAATGAAAAGACCGGCTGCCCTCATTGTGTAGGACATGTATGAGTAAGGTAATCAATGGTTCCTGGTTGAAGAAGGTCACTCACATCCATAGAGGGTGCAAAGACTCTGATGAGGGACACTCAGAGGATCCCTTAAATCCAAATTAAAAGACCGGCTGCCCTCATTGTGTAGAACATGGATCACTAAGGTCATCAATGGTCCCTAATTGAAGAAAGTCACTCACAATCATATGGGTGGCAAAGACTCCGGTGAGGTACACCCAGGGGATCCCCTAAATCCAAATCAAAAGACTGGGGGCCCTCCTTGTGTAGAACATGGATGACTAAGGTCATCAATAGTTCCTGGTTGAACAAGGTCACTCACATTCATACGGGGTGCAAAGGCCCCGGTGAGGGATCCCCTAAATCCAAATGAAAAGCCCGGCTGCCCTCGTTGTGTAGAACATGGATGACTGAGATCCTTTTGTTGACTCATCAATGGTCAGGTTTCAGTGATCGGAGGGGAGATCAACTGCTGGAATAGTGATGATCTCCCCCTGATTGAGGTGCACAGACCTGCCTTGCCAGTCCCAAGGCCACACAGGGGGACAGCAGAGCCTGGAATAGCCAGCAGCGTCGGCAGAGGGGCACATACTCCCCAACACCGCCAGGCGCTGGCTGTAAAAAATGAGAGGCGATCTTGTTATAACCACTTCAGGACAGCGCCATTTATATGCCTATAAAAAATGCCCTAAGTAACTGTGAGCGTGCTATTTTTTTCAGGTTGAGAAGGTCCCTTTAAGCTGTGCTCCCTCAGCCGCGGAACACATGACACCTTTAAATCTCAATCTAATTCTCTTTTCGCAATCGTTTATCCAGCGCTGCCCCGTAACGATTACCATTTAAGCTTCGCTCCCGTAATGAAAGCGCCCAGCCACACGCCATTCATGACAATGTTGATTTTAATTAAGAGGCGGCGTGTTTATCATAACCCGTTTTTGAATTCGAAGGCATGTTATTTTTCTTATTGAATAATAACACATTAAAGTTTTTTTTTCTTCTTTGCGTTGGGTGCGCACGTCGGACCCACATTTACATTTTAATTGAATTTAGCAAAACTGAATGCTTTTGACTAAGCTCTTCAATACATGTAATTGTTGGGTGAAAAAAAAGTAAATATTTAAATTGGCGAAGGCTTCAAGATTGGGTCTTTCCTTCTTCTTTCTTTTTTTTTCATAGGAGAGTGAGGTGCTCCCTCCGAATGTTGCTCTTTTTCCCCTCGTTTTTAAACTATGGAACCTATGGAACATCGCTGTTTGCCCTGTTTGTGACCCCCAGCACAACGGTGTTGATGTAAACTGGTACTTGGCCCCGCTCACCCAAACCGCACGCCGCTACTTTTTTTTTTTTCAGTCCGAATGTAGAGAAAACAAGGTGTTCTTTCAGGATGTCTCTTCCAGCTGAATTGCGACCAGCAAATTCCTTCACTTTTTGGCTGGAAGTGTAACAAGCACTTTGGATTGGCGGCTCGTGCCATGTTTTAAGAGTGAGAGCTCTTGTTGCCAGCCGACGTGAGGACATAGTCATACATAACCCCTAACACTTAATCCCCAAGGGAGATCTTGACACCTAACCTCCTACTAGTTGTGTGTTTAGATGAAGCACTGAGATCTTGAGGAATGCTGACTTACATCTTACTTGCTTATAAGGACATTACAGAATTATACAGCATACAGACAGAACTTCCTGTATGCAGAGAGACTCATATTGCACTACAGTGCCATCTACAGCTTGAAAGACATAACAGTACACAAGCATAGGCTGTTGTATTTCCAACACCCCAACACTTAATCCCTAAGTGAGCCTTTTACCCTCCAATACTAAACCCCTATATGAGGTCTTGACACCCAACCATGCTAACACTTAACCCCTATATGAGCCTTTAATGCTAACCCCCTAAAATGTAACCCCTAAGTGAGACCCTGGCACCCAAGCTCCCTAACACTTAACCCCTCACTAAGCCCTAGGTACCTCACCTCCCAATACTTAACCCCTGTATGAACCCTTGACTTCTAACCAGTCTAACACTAAAGCCCTATATGGGATCTTGATACCTAACCAGTCTAATCCCCTAAGTGAATCATTGACACCTAACCATCCAAACACTTAACCCCTTTATGAACCTTTAAACCTAACCCGCTAAACTTGAACCCCCTAAGTGAGACCTTGGCACCCAACCTCCTCAACACAACCCCTCACTAAGCCCTTGGTACATCACCTCCAAATAAATTCATAAGATTCTAAATATCAGTTTATAAGATTTGTATAAAATTGGCCAAAAGCCGTATTTAATTTCCTTTTAAAGAGACAAGAGATCCGGCTCCTCTGCTACATAGATATGACATCCTTTGGTGTGTATGTTACAAAAACATGAAGCCTCTCAATCAATTCCTGTCCAGCAAGGGAGGAGCAGTTCCATCTTTTCTCTTAAAATCTACTTTCAGATCCTTCAAAACACCAAAATCAGACAACAGCAGATCATCGATTCACCGAATCTTCTCCCTTCAAACGGAAAACACCGGCATGCCTGGGAGGGCAGATCTAACTTTCTGACCCTAAAACGGCAAATCAGATTTTTCACCGGCTTAGTCTATTTCCTCTCCCTCAGCAGACTGTTAGCATGCAGCCCACGGCTCCCAAGGTGTATAATCCTATCTTCAATGCTCGCATGGCTCTATATAAACCGTTACATTCCACATTTCTTTCTGCGAAAGGCAACAAGAACATTGTTTAAGTTTGTCCAGGAAAGACTGCAGTTGTTCTAAAGTCATGAAGTCATAAAGTCTGCTCCATTTACCAATCCAGGTGTTCAGTGATGTAATTTAGACAGATTCATCAGGATTTTAGAGGTTCTTCTGAGCAGGACTGCAGCCTCCTGCCAATGGGTTGGGTGTCATGGTGAGTCGGAGCCCATATTCAAGGCCAATCAGAGGATGAGCATTTGGTACTATGGAGATTCAGGTCGTGGTTAGGACAATGAGATAAATGCCTGAATGAAAAACAGGGACGCTGGAGAGGGAGGCTCAAGGGAGGGGGGTGTTTAAAGGGGGACTCCACTTTTATAAAGAAGTCAGTAGTCTAAGTCAGGGTAGCAAAAGAATCACCTTTGTCTGGAATACTTATTATCAGTTCAGTTTTGCTTACAGGGTTTAGAGGTTTCCATGGAGCTCTCAGTTGGAAATGTGTATTTTTATTACCTAT
>NW_017306273.1:4434860-4450585 GCF_000935625.1 Nanorana parkeri
AATCTATTTTAAGATTCAATTACAAAAGGTAAATCTCCCCACGCCAATGTAACACAGAAGAAAATACAAATGATGGGTTTCATTAGAGACTTTATCCAAAACATGACAAAATACACACAGAAAAAGAAAAAAGAAAGAGAGAAAGAAAGAATGAGAGAGATAAAGTGAGAGGCAGAGAGAGAAAAGAAAGAAAGTGAGACAGAGAGAGAAAGAAAGAGAGAAAAAGAAAGAGAGAAAGAAAGGTAGAAAGAGAGAGAAAGAGAAGGAAGGAAAGGAGAGAGAGAGAAGAAAGGAAGGAAGGAAAGAAAGAGAGAAAACGAGAGAGAGAATGAAAGAGAAAAAGAGAGAATTAGAGAGTGAAAGAGAAGAAAGAAAGAAAGAAAGAAAGAAAGAAAGAAAGAAAGAAAGAAAGAAAGAAGGAAAGTCAGAAAGAGAGAGAAATAGAGAGAGAGAAAGAAAGGTAGAAAGAGAAAAGTGAAGGAAGGAAGGAGAGAGAGAGATAAAATGAAGGAAAGAAAGAAAGGAAGAAAAAGAAAGAGACAAAGAGAAAGAAAGAAAAAGAGAGAGAAAGAAAGAGAAAGAAAGAGAGAGAGAAAGAAAGAAAGAGAAAGAAAGAAAGAAAGAGAAAGAAAGAAAGAAAGAAAGAGAGGGAAGGAAGGAAGGAAGGAGAAAGAAAGAAAGCAAGAAAGAAGGAAAAGAGAGAGAAAGTCAGCTGAGCAGTGAATCATGTTGTGTGTAATGTATCTCTAGGACAGAAGCATGCAAGACTCTACATTAAAGTTATAATCCTTGTGATACGGATATGTGAACTATTTATTTCGGTGATCACCATTAGAGACGACTCGGTAATAAAGATAGTTGGAGGGATCAAGCTTTCACAAGGACGTATAGAACTAATATTCACATGGCTAGATGTTTTTTTTTACTATATCCTTTTCAAACCAGGGGAATGTCTCGCCAACAAGGTAGACTGGAGAGGAACCATTTGGAAGCTCTTATAAACGCACATTCTTCTCCTCCTGGAGAAACCCCAAAAAATAAATGAAATCAGCAAAAGAAAAATAGAAGAAGCAGATTAATCACTGGTAAATAGCGCTGCTTGTTTAATCCCGACTTCCAGGACCGTGCAGTGAGGAAGGCACAAAGGATGTTTCACGTTTAACCTCCGACCGTTGGCGTGATGGTCATGGATGTTTAGATCAGGTTTCCACATGCGTGAAATGGTGGAATACAATGCACAGATGCCGGTTATGTACAAGTGTATGAGGGGACTTAAAGAGATATGTCTGTGTGATCAGTATGTGTACATGGGATGAGATGAACTCATTTCTTTTCATGTGTTTTAATGTTTACTGTTTAAGGCAGATGGATAGATAGATAGATAGATAGATAGATAGATAGATAGATAGATAGATAGAAAGATAGATAGATAGATAGATAGATAGATAGATAGATAGATAGATAGATAGATAGATAGAAAGATAGATAGATAGATAGATAGATAGATGATAGATAGATAGATAGATAGATAGATAGATAGATAGATGGAGAGATAGATAGATAGATGGATGGAGAGATAGATAGATAGATAGATAGATGGATGGAGAGATAGATAGATAGATAGATAGATAGATAGATAGATAGATAGATAGATGGAGAGATAGATAGATAGATAGATGGATGGAGAGATAGATAGATAGATAGATAGATAGATAGATAACATGAGAGATAGATAGCATGAGAGATAGATAGATAGATAGATAGATAGATAGATAGATAGATAGATAGATAGACAGACAGACCAATAGATAGATAGAATGACAGATAGATAGATAGATAGATAGATAGATAGATAGATAGATAGATAGAATGAGAGATAGATATATAGATAGACAGACAGACAGACCGATAGATAGATAGAATGAGAGATAGATAGATAGATAGATAGATAGAATGAGAGATAGATAGATAGATAGATAGATAGATAGATAGATAGATAGATAGATAGATAGATAGATAGATAGATAATCTGCTGGGGCTGCTGAAATCTAAACCAAAAGATAAGAATTCTTTTAAGTTCTTTAAGAACAGTAGTTTTTGCGGGTGTTTGCACTGAACAAATATTCACAGAGCTCCACAGGGCAAATGGCTCTAAATGTTGTTTATAAATAGACCCCTTAGTGTTCCTGGCAGCTACATAAAAGGCTGTGAATGGGGGGAAGGGGAGGGACAGAGGAGCTAGGCCAGCACCGATACTAATTCGACACTCCCAGAAGAGGAGGGGATGTGCAAGGGGGCTGTGCTAGGTGACTGACTTTGCTGGAGTACTCAGATTTATTTTAGCAAGTTCAAAGACACATTGCAATGCAGTGAATGATACATTATATAAGGAAAGGGAAAACGCTGCAAGTGAGCATTTACAGTACTTGATTTTTTCATGCTTTTACCTGCCCTGTGTTTGTGTCAGTGACAGGGTCCCTTTAAAGATGACACATTGCCCCCAGAGATGGAAACATCCCTCTGGGGCGGCAGGCGGCGTGCAATGTGCTTTATTTTGGTTTGGAATACTCCGAAGGCCTCGTCAGCCTCGTTCACCCCCGTGTTTTGGTGACGGCGAATCTCACGTGCTTCCAAAGTGCTCGGCATAAAGGAACTCTGTAAGTGACTAATTACTGTTTGGTCCTTTTAAAGCAGACTTCACTAATAGAAAGATTACGTTACATACACACATAACCCGCCAGCTAAAAAAAAAAAGAAAATCTTTTACTTGGCGGGGATTTTATTTTAATTCCGATACATTATTATTAACGGAACATTAAAAAAAATACAAGCCAGGTTCCCTGTTTGCATTTAGAAAGCACAAAGAACTTATGTATTGGTACTGCTCAGCAGTTATGGGGATGCCGCTTAGAACTGAACAGAGTATGTAAATGAAGGGCCAACTCTGCTCAAAAAAAAGTCAGGCTCCAGGCTAAGATGACCAGTACGGAATAAGATGACCAGTACGGACTAAGATTACCAGTATGGACTAAGATTACCAGTATGGCCTAAGAGGACCAGTACAGAATAAGATGACCAGTACGGACTAAGATTACCAGTATGGACTTAGATTACCAGTATGGCCTAAGAGGACCAGTACGGAATAAGATGACCAGTACGGACTAAGATTACCAGTATGGACTAAGATTACCAGTATGGCCTAAGAGGACCAGTACGGAATAATATAACCAGTACGGACTAAGATTACCGGTACGGAATAAGATGACCAGTACGGACTAAGATTCCCAGTATGGACTAAGATTACCAGTATGGCCTAAGAGGACCAGTATGGACTAAGATTACCAGTATGGACTAAGAGGACCAGTACAGACTAAGATGACCAATACGGGCTAGGATTACCAGTATGGACTAAGAGGACCAGTATGGACTAAGATGAACAATACAGGCTAAGATGACCAGTGCGGAATAAGATGAACAGTACAGACTAAGATTACCAGTATGGACTAAGAGGACCAGTACGGAATATGATGACCAGTATGGACTAGGATGACCAGTATGGACTAAGAGGACCAGTATGCATCTGTAAAAAATAAGTCAAGGCAACTGGACTTGCTGTACTCTTGAGAGAAAGCTGGTTGGATGACCAGGGAAACGTCTTCAAGAAAAGTACAGCAAGTCCAGTTGCCTTGACTTATTTTTTACAGATATACCATGACCTGGATGAATGAGAACCTTCACAGACAGGACCAGTACAGAATAAGATGACCCGTACAGACTAAGATTACCAGTATGGACTAAGAGGACCAGTACGGAATAAGAGGACCAGTACGGACTAACATGACCAGTATGGACTAAGAGGACCAGTATGGGCTAAATGACCAGTATGTAGTAAAATGACCGGTACAGACCAAGATGACCAGTATTTTTGCTTGCACATGATTGGATGATGGAACACAGCAGAGCTTCACCTCATTCACTAAACTAGGGGAAATTCACTTACAAAGTGAGCACCCATTTGCCTTTAGTAGACCAACCCCAACATTTCAGTTTATGTTTCTATCAGAGCCAAGGATGGACCTGTTGGCTCCTTTCCCCTGAAGCCAGTGATATTATTTTGGCTTAATTTCATGATGACTAACGAGCGAGGTCACTAACCAGAAAGCCTAAAGAGCAAAGAAATGCAGTGAATAGACCCAGGGCCATCCCTATAATAAGGCATTGGGTCACTATCTAGCCAGAGCATCCCAGGTTGCTAAGAGCTCTTAGCAACCTCTGATTCTCTGACCGGTGTCCATGCTGGGCAGGACAATGATGTAACCAGTTGGCAGAAGCTGACTGGGACACTCTGGCAACCAGTGACTTCAGTGAGCTGGGCAGGACACTGGACAGAGGTACCATGAACCCCAACTCCCTTCCCCTGGGTAGGTGCACCACCCCCCAGGACCCCCACCCTGGTAACATGCTTGGGGGGACGGACATGCTTTCTGTGTTGAAAATACGATAAACTATTTTAAGTTAATACTTAGCTTAGTGTACTAAATAAGTATATGGACATTGCTTTGGTCTTTTAACCAGTGTAACCTAGGTAAAGAGGTGAGTCTACATTATCTCAATGACCTCAAGACATGATGCTTCACATTTCTGGGCATAGGAAATCATTGAAAGTTCTCAGGGGCAGGGCCCTCCTTACCATCTTGTCTTGAATTATGTTGAGACTGTAATGTCTTCCTTTTATTGTAAATAGACATGTGCGATTCGTTTCGTTCCGAATCGAAATTCGGACAAATTTTCGTAAATTCGGACATTCGGATGTATCCGAATTCCGAATTACAGACATAACGAATGCAAACGAATCCGAATTTCCATTTCCGAAATTCGGTAGCGTTCGCACGAACGTTCGTTTCGTTTTCTGTTCTTATTCGTTTCTTATTCGTTTCGTTCGTTGGAGCAAAGTGACATTAGAGAAGGAGAAAAATATTTTTCCCCCCTCAAATGTCACTTTTGCTGCAAACGAACGAAACGAATAAGAAACGAATAAGAAACGAATAAGAACAGAAAACGAAACGAACGTTCGTACTAACGCTACCGAATTTCGTCCGAATCCGAATTCCGAATCCGAATTGACTTTCACACCCGAATCCTGAAAAACGAAATAACACAAATCCGAATTTAAAACGAAACAAAACGAAACTAATTTTTTGGCAGTGCACATGTCTAATTGTAAAGTGTCGGCTCTATATAAATCCTGTATAATAATAATAATAATGTAACATTTCTATTTTCTGTATCAATGGAAAATCATAAATATTAAATATTCAAATGCCATAATTCATATTTACCTGGGTAAGGAAATAAAACAAATATTTATTTATCTTTTGTAGCTCCTGAAAAATATAAAAAAACATTATACAGTTAAATATAAAAGCAATGTACAGCTATCCGCAGTTTTCGAGCTTATGCTACTTGGATCTACAGGGACTACAGCTCTAAGGTCCATTTTGGATCCTAACTCTGCCTTAGTCCGGTGGATGGGCAGGGACTGAGATGCAACCCTACTGCCTTATGGAACTTGAAGATCCTGTACATAACTCAGTTGCATGGAAACCGGAATCTTTGGCTTTGTTTCTGGTCCACAAATTGCTCCACAACCTGCACAGGTCACATGCATGTCCTTGTTTTTGGTACTTGAACTTTTCAACTTCTTGTATCAAATGGAAGGTTTTGCTGTGCGAGGTGACTCCTCTCTCGCCTTCACCAAAAAGCCAGCCGATACTGTGACTGTGGTTATTCTGAGCTGCCTAATCTTCGGAGCGGGTTTTACAATGCTCCCATAATCCTCCTCTCTTCCGTCCGAACATGCCGGAACTCAGGGAATAATCACACACTCCGAACGTGATGACTTTGATTCAGCTAAAAAACGTTAAATCCCGATACGGGACAAATTGCTTGAAGTATTTTCTCAGTTAAGACGAGGGAATATAATGTATCCGACACGCTCGCTTGTCCCCTTTTTTGCGCCGTGAACTGCGGTTAATGTTCATTCAGTAATTTTTTCTAAAACGAGCATTACAAATGTTAATTTTGGCATTAATTTGTTTTCTTAAGACTCAGCGTCTCAAGAAGTATAAAACTCAATTTTTATTAAACTTTGGAAAATAATTCACAACCACAATCTCTACCAGGCTGTCAAATTTAATCCCGGGCCTGGACCGCGCCGCACAAAAGCACAGGCTCTTGAAATAAGGGGTGTAATGTTGAATGTCTTGTTGGGAAACGAGAGATATTTAGCGTTGCTGAATTCTTTAAACATCCCCACCAGGGGAAAAAATGCTTTCTTTGGCACATTCGTAAACCGTACGAAGCTCTGCGACCTCAACATGCATAACCGAGGTATATCCATTTACACGCTCGTTGAAGGACAGAGAGGTATCGACGCTACAGTTTCCAGATACCTATTAAGAGCTGAATTTCTTAGCCATGGAAAAGAACTCTAAAGAGCAAATCAATTTTCACAAGACCCACTTTCCCCCGGGCTGGCCATAGCTAGCTGCCCACTACCGGATGCTCCTGGACTTTCAGTCTTCTCAACAGCACCTCTTAGAGCACTCACAGCCCTTTTGTAGGAACTTTCTAACCATGTCCTACGTGAACATGCTAAAAGGAAACTGTAATGGTTTTGTTCAACTTTTTTTTTTTCATGCATGTAGAGCCAAAAATATTATTTTTGTTTTGAATGGAGTGTGGACGGGTTAGAAACCTCTACAACCTTTGTCATTGTCCACTCTGTGGAGATTGACTCTTTCTATTTGTCCTGGTCACCTTTGACACTGGGACTGAAAGTGATGGAAAATCTAAAATGGTTGAGCTGTAAATATGGGGTAAAACATTTCTGATGCCACCTGCCTAAGAGCCCTTTCACACGGGCTTTCTGATCAGGTCCGACTGTCAGGTTTTCAGGCGGACCTGATCGGAAGCCAAATGTCATCAGGCAGCCGAATCTAAACTAATCAGTGTCTGTTTACATCCGGTTACCCTTGGCTCTGGCCAGGTCTGGAAAAACAAATGGACCTGAGTTCTGTTTCGCCGGACCTGATCGTGCCGGATTGGCGATGATTTGATGTATACTGGCACAAGTCAGTTTACATCCAATTTCCAATAGGCCAACATGGGACCGGTAATTTCAGTTTTGTTGCAACAGTGACATCCATTCCCCTGCTGATCAGACCGTGTGGAAGGGGCCTTAGGGGGGCTATCCCCTTGCTTCCGGAGATCTCCTTTTAGTTCCTGTTGTGTCCTTGGTACAGGAAGTGAAAGAAAATCTCATATCATCATATGTAGATTATACTGTTAGAATGTAACTTTTTTCAATGCAAGAGCTAGTAAAGTGAGTTTTTGTTGTTATTATTATTTATTATTATTACAGGTATTTATATAGTGCCTTCAAATAATGCAGTGCTTTACATACTATTCATTGACATCATACCCTGCCCTCAAGGACAGGGGTGTCCCTAGCATAATCGCTGCCTGAAATGGGGGGACAGGGTGCTGGTGGTCATGTTCTGAGGGGGGTGTTTTGATGGGCTGCAGGAGGTGCCGCTAATGGCACTCTGGCCAGCATCCTGGTGGTACATCACCCAGCTCTGGCCGGCATTCTGCTAAGCTCACTGATGTCACTGGATGCCAGGACTGGCAGGATGCGGGTTGCTAAGACCTGGGAGGGGAGATGTGTATGGCACTCCCTGCCTGGCTTATAGCAACCTGGGATGCTCTGGCTAGTAAGAGATGACCCAAAGAGATGCCACCTGAGGCAACAGCCAGGGCCGGATTTCCCACAAGGCCCGACTTTGGGGCAGCATGGAGTAGAGGGGCAGCACAGCCGCCGGGTGAGTAGTTTTTTTCTACATTTAGCCCTGCTTCGGGCAATTGAGGAACCCGGCCTTGTTGCAGCAGAGAGAGTAAATCCGGCCCTGGCAACAGCCTCACTATAGAGATGGACCTGCTCAAGGAGCTTACAAATCTAAAAATCTATAAATCTAAGAAATATAGGCCCAAAGCAAGCTTGTACCTCCAACTATCATGCAGGCACAAGCTAAAAACAACAACAACAAATATGGAACCTACCATTGTATATATAGGTATTTACCTACAAGTTCAGGAACAGGATGCAAAATAAAGGCAGAAGGTGCCCTTGTGAGAACTGAACCCAGAACCCCAGTGCTGATAACTAGGTCACCATAACCACATCAGTCATTGGCTTAATTAGCATGTTTACCCTTCAAATTAAATTGTCTTGTCCGGATGGTAAAAACTGTCCCATTAGGAGTACCGGTCACCCACACGTTGTTATAAGATTTAATGCTTTCACTTTAAATGTCAGCGCGGGGTCATGGGGAGTTGATCCAGGTAGTTCCAGGAAAAACATCAAAAGATAATAAACACAGTACGGTTGTCATAAGCCTCAGAGTTCTTCCAGTATCCCATTTCATACATTTCCTGTTGAGAATATCAGCTTGAATGTTTTTTGCCACTTTGTCTCCTGGTGAAACAATTGTCTGCCCGGCCCCTGACAACTGGACTCTCCACATAGAAGGGAAACCATTATCTGTTTATTTAAAGACACATAGTCACTGATTTGCTTCAGCATATCCACGCTTCCTCTTCAACCTATATCTACATTTGGTATATTCATGATTTACATATGAACTTGTGATTGCACACCATGCTGCCTTTGCCCCTTCCCCATTCTGCTCCCTTGCAATAGAGCTATAGGCATAAGACCACTCTGCTCTTTCAATTAGATTAGACCATCCCAGGAGGAGTCAGCTGGGAAGTAAACTATTAAACAAATTATCGTTATAATTATCAATAATATAATTATTATAACTACTTTGAATCGTAGTAGTGGCAGCTACAGTGGTATAGTGGTTACCGCTTCTGCCTTGTAGCACTTGCGTTCCTGGTTCGAATCCTGGCCAGGCCACTATCTACAAGGAATCTACAAAGAGTTTGTATGTTCTCCCTGTGCTTGTGTGGGTTTCCTTCCACACTCCAAAGACATGCTGGAAGGTTAATTGGCTCCTGTCTAAATCAGCCCTGTATGTATGCATGTGAGATAGGGACCTTAGATTGCAAGCTCCTTGAGGGCAGGGACCAATGTGAATGTGCAACTATGTAAAGCACTGTATAAATTGTTGGCGCTATATAAAAACTGATAATAGAAGCCTATTATGTGACGCAATAGATTAAATCGGTCTTACTGAGATGTGGCAACATATAATTGTTTCAGAACTCCCAGTTACAGACCTTGTGAAATCAAGTGTCACCCAATCTTCATGAGGGCTTTGTAGTAGACAGAGAAACAAAATAATGTAGGCACCATCTTACCATATACAAGGTAAACTGCTTCATCCTATAACTGAAACCAGGAGTTAAATCTTAAAAATACATTCAGGCACCTTAACTATGAACAAAAATGTATCTTATTTGTGTATCACTCGGCTGTAGATCCTCCAATCATCTCTGAATTGGTGCTGGCACTGTCCTTCCTTCTGGAGGGGGGATACTGTTGTTCTCTATGGTCCCTGTGTGTGTTGTAAAGTAGTCACCGCTCCAAGCTCACTCCTGTGACGGACTACAATCTCATGTTTAGTTTACTAATCTGTATTGAGATTGTGTCTACGCGAATGTGTTCATTCAAATCAGGTGGCATGGTTGGTTTTATTTTTTTAAAATTCATTTTATAATTTTTTATCACCTTACTTTTACTTAAATATTGCTTTCACAGCGAGGCTTACAAGCCCCCATGTGACAGCATTTGGAAATTAAAGGTTCTCTTTATGGAGGCATCAGGGGTCTAGTGGACCCCTGATGTCTCCATGTCTCTCCTGCACTCCAATACAGATGGATGATTAAGCACACTGCCTCTTCTTCAGTTGGACAACAAAGAAACAAAGAAAAACCCACCATACTATATAACCCCTGGTCCCCAAAGTTAAAGCCCAGTAAGAATGAGGTTATCCCCCCAAAAATTAACAGTATGGGGTATTTCCCTTGCACGTGATTGGACATTCTTTACAAAGTGAATTATCACCTCATTCACTAAGCTAGGTATAAATTTCCATGCAAAGTGAACAGTTTATTTGCCTTTAGTAAATCAACCTACTATATGTGCTTTGGGTACACTAAGACGAAAGGCCAACTTCAGCAGCCAAAGGTTAGCAGTTGATAGTGAAGGTATATGTGGGTGTTTGGTATTTGGGCAATAATGCACCATATATATATATATAAAAAAAATATTTTATTTTTTTTAAATGTCGGGCATTTTATTTTTCTCCTTTCTCGAGCGAGAAATATGGAATCCATCAAAGACTTGGTATATAAAATGACAGATTAGCCTTAATTCTCTCTCGCCGTAAGCGCGTTCATTCATAGGATAGAGCGACACCCCCCCCGTGCACTTTGCCTTTTCCTCTGTCCACTGCTTACGTTCGGCTGTCGCCATGAAATGTTTATTATCAGGCTGACATCTTTCCTCTGTACGTTGTTAAGCGCGGGGAAAATGAAGGCCGATTTGACGATCGGTGCGTGTAGATTTTTTTACATTTTACATCTGTGACAGCATATTCCGTGACAGCATGATTGATGTCCTTCTCAGAGCGGTGTGAGCCGCGTCTTTATAATTCATCAAGGCTCTGATGGGGAACAAGTTTTCATGACTTGATTTTTCCACTTGAAACTGTCCGATATCCAATATACGATGGCTTCAAATCACCAGCTTCACCTGTTCTTTCATTTTCCTTCTTTCTTATGACATGAAAAGTGAGAAGGAGAGATAAAATACCTGAAAAGATAGATAGATAGATAGATAGATAGATAGATAGATAGATAGATAGATAGATAGATTGATCTTTTGCCTGAGACAGTCCTGTTGAGGCAATAGGAAGTTAGAGGAAGTATCTACACAGTGATCAGAGTTCCCCCTCTGTCACTGGTACATGGCTCCCTATTAGAAGATTTACCATCACATTAAATGTTGAATTTCCATCCATTTCATGTCTCGGTGATAATGATGCCAGGACTAATAGAGAGGGTGAATCTTCTTCACGTAGACACCGCCAGCAATGAAAACCTGTCAGAGGATCCAATCCATCTCCACTCTATTGACACTATAGAAATCCCGTTTGGGATGTCCCTGCCCTTCCACAGTAAGTACATACAGGTGAAACTCGAATAATTAGAATATCGTGCAAAGTTCATTTATTTCACTAATGCAACTTAAAAGGTGAAACTAATATATGAGATAGACTCATTACATGCAAAGCAAGATAGTTCAAGCCGTGATTTGTCATACTTGTGATGATTATGGCTTACAGCTCATGAAAACCCCAAGAACCCCAAATCCACAACCTCAAAAAAGTAGATTATTACATGCAATCAATAAAACAAGGATTGTACATAGAACAATATCGGACCTCTGAAAAGTAGAAGCATGCATATGTACTCAGTACTTGGTTTGGGCCCCTTTTGCAGCACTTACTGCAATTACTTTTGCACGATATTCTAATTATTCGAGTTTCACCTGTACATCAGCCTGGCACACAGATAATTTGGGGTGTCCATGCCCTTCCACAGTAAGTACATTCATCAGCCTGGCACACAGACAATTTTGGGGTGTCCCTGCCCTTCCACAGTAAGTACATACCTCAGCCTGGCACACAGACAATTTGGGGGTGTCCCTGCCCTTCCACAATCACTACATACATCAGCCCGGCACACAGACAATTTGGGGTGTCCCTGCCCTTCCACAGTAAGTACATACATCAGCCCAGCACACAGACAATTTGGGGTGTCCCTGCCCTTCCACAATCACTACATACATCAGCCCGGCACACAGCCAATTTGGGGTGTCCCTGCCCTTCCACAGTCAGTACATACATCAGCCGGGCGCACAGACAATTTGGGGTGTCCATGCCCTTTCACAGTCAGTATGTAAATCAGCCCATTGCACAGACAATTTGGGGTGTCCCTGCCCCTCCACAGTCAGTATGATATTATCGTGGCACACCGATAATTTGGGGTGTCCCTGCCCCTCCGCAGTCAGTACATACATCACCCCAGCACACAGACAATTGGGGTGTCCCTGCCCCTCCACAGTCAGTACATACATCAGCCTGCCACTCAGAGAATTTGGGGTGTTCCTGCCCCTCCACAGTCAGTACATACAACAGCCCAGTGCACAGACAATTTGGGGTGCCCCTGCCCCTCCATAGTCAGTATAAACATTAGCCCGGTGCACAGACAATTTGGGGTGTCCCTGCCCCTCCACAGTCAGAATGACATCATCCCGGCACACAGATGAGTGCTGACATTGTAAAGTTTGCGGTGAATTTGCAGCAATGAAACGTCTCCGCATGTTGTGAGCTGTACGTTGGAATAACCCGACCTATAAGTATATTTGGAGAGTTACTTTGGCTCCCCTTACAAAAACCTATCGCCCGAGACCAATTAATCTCCCGTTTTTCAGCTTCTAAAACATCGCACATCAAACTGCGTCCACACATTCATGTCTTCAGAACTCTATGACAGGTAAATATTTTCTCAGCTGGAATGACACGGACTTTACAGGGTGAAAGGAGATGGAACTAGGCTGGGCGGACAGCTGCGAAGGAGCACATAGATGTCAGGATGTGATTTCACATGTCTGTACAGGCTGTGGATGTTGGGGCACTACAGATCCCAGCCTCGCCTAGTCCTTTTCTGATGCCTGCAGACAACTGCATCTTGTGGTGTAGTAGGAATGGGCGCATGTCAGTGGTGTAACCAGAGTTATGGGCGCCCGGGGCAGAACATTTTTTTTCGCACGGTTGTTACGCCACTGGCCCATGTCACAAATCCAGAACGCCAGAGTACAAGGAGTCTTGGACTGGTCTGCATCTGAGGTCAGTACTTGTCAGAATTTGATGGGGATAGAAGTGCACTTACCCCTTAAAGCCCAAACCCAGGCTGAGTTTACGTGACCCGCCCCCTTATAGTACCCCCTGCACCTATTATTTTGATATTGCGGCACTACAGATTCCAGCCTTGCCTGACCCATTTTCTAACACTGTTGGGTTATGGACTGAGCCCATTATAAATGCCATTAATTCAGAGAATGCTGCAGCTCCAGAGTGCAAGAGCCCTAGGATTGGTCTGCATCGGAGGTCTGTACTTGTCTTCAGGAAATTGATGAAGGGGGGGGGTACAATTTTTAAAAATAAAAGTGCTTTTACCCTTTAAACTGAAATTAAGGCTGCTCCCCTCCCTGCTTGTTGATTGCACCCCACCTTAGATCACACTCCGTTATTTTTGACGCAGGGCCTCATTCAACCCAGTAGGAACGCGGAGAGGTGGGTCCGGGTGAACAGTGCTGAAGGTCGGGTAAGTATTGCCGTTTAAAGTAACCATTGCAGAGCAATAAATAAAATATGTATCAATCTGAAGATTGCCTTCAAGCAAACTTGTTAAATTCCCTGATATACAACTGACCACTAGGGGGAGCGTTTACAAACCTGCAGATGTAATAAGATGACACGAAATACAGAAAAGGGAACAGGTAGAAAATGAGAAAGACTCAATAAAAATTAGTTTTAGATAAAAGTTACAGTAATTACTCAAAATGAAGATTGACTGAAATTTCACCGTAGTTTCCCTTTAAGGACGATTTCTTTTGTGGCTCGGGAATGTGACCGAATGCCGAGAGCTGCAAATTAAGTCAAAGCTGGAAAAATTGTAATTTGGGTGATTCTCTGTGCTAATTTCAAATATGTGATGATGGCGCAGTATTTTTATTTAGCATTAGGAGAACTATGGCCTCTCATTCAAAACATGTGCAGATAAGATATAAGAGCAATTTTCTCTTAGACCAACTGCAAAGTTGCACAACTGCCTGTTAATCCTGCCGGTGAAGTCCGCCTAACGCAGCTTCCTGGTATGGGGTGGCAACAATGCTGCACTGCTACTGAATTCAAAGCAGCATTGTCCCTCTCATGTAGGACACGGAGAATTCCGGTACATTTGATCTCCTGGTCCCCTGATGTGCTCACTGGTTCCTTCTGCTGAACTCTTTGGAAAGACAAAACCACTGAATACAGTGGGGGACCAAGAGCAGAGGCATCCCGAGGCAGGGTGACACCCGTTGCAGGTACAGGGTGACACCCTGCCGCGATGTCATCGCGTACGCACGTGATGTAGTCATGCGCTGTACCGCTGTTACCTGCTGGCGGCCATCTTGGTAACGGACGCCGGCAGAGAGAGGAGGTGACGTTCACCAGGCAGAATAAGGTATGCTGCTGGGTCCCCTCCTCTTTCGAGCAACTGTCGGGCTCTCGGTCCATGACCGAGTGCCTGACTTTTCAGAGGGGGTGACCCCAAAAATAATGTCAGTCATTTTGGTGTCACCCCTCGAGTGGAGTCCCCCGAGTGCGGGCTGCAGCCCACGCACCTCCCTTGTGACGCCACTGACCAAGAAGTCAACACTTCTGGGCACCGTCCATTCCCCAGCAGACTCCAGAGGGGGTGATTCCCTCACCAGTGTTTGGTGGCACATGCAGCCGTAGATATAATGATTTATTCTCTCTTTTTGGGCGGTGGGTCTTTTTTCTAATTGTTGCATTAGGTTCTCTTTAATGTAGGGTTGCACAGATACCAAATACAGTACTCGGTACAAGTACGAGTACATGTACCGATACTTTTGAGCTCCAAGACTACACTAGAGAAAAATTCAAAAATTAGGAGCCAGCTGTCATTTGTAAGGAGCACACGGAGCTCCCGGGATTTGTACATCTCTGTTTTAATGTACGATTTTGTTTTTATAACTATAAATAAAGGGATGCACAGATACCAGTTTTTCGAGTACGAGTACTGGTACTTGCCGAGTACCTACAAGTACGAGTACTGATACATTTTTGTTTATTGTCATGTGACAGTTTTTCTAAAACAATACAGACTAATGATTTCAGGACAGTGGTGGAGTGCCAGAGCCAGGTCCCAGCTGCAACCCTGATAGTTCTCATGAAAATGCCAAGTATCTGCACTGGTACTCGAAAAGTATCTGTGCATCCCTACTTTAATGATTTATTGTTATTTTAATTTCAGAGTTAATAAATCTTTTATATGAATTCATGAATACATTTAATGCAAGCTTTATCTTACAAATGACTATTTATTACTGGGTGCATCTGTGATTTCTTAGTTCGAGCATTACCCTTCAACAGCATGGGCAAACCGACCATTCAAGATGTTCCCTCTTAGCTGGGTGGAGGAGGGGAAGGAGATTTCAATCTTGCTATTACATAGAGCTCCATCTGCTGTCCGCAAATGGAAAATGTCAAATATTCCTTAAAATTGTTGTTTTGTTTTATAGTTACTTGGTAAAAAAAAAGAAAAAAAACTTTTAACATTTTATTTTCAGCACTGAACATAATAATAAATGGGATTATGTGATCGTATGTGTGAAGCTTGTGTAGGGTGAAGCTAATCAGCATAACGAGCGGTTATCTGGAAAATATCATAAAATTTGGACAAGAGACTGACACTGAAATGGACACTTGAAATCTACACCCCCCGGCGATTTCACTTATGTTTTAGTAAACTTGAGAATATACACTCATTTAAAGGGGAGCTCCAGCTGTGTTAGGGAATAATGATCTCCAGGTCAGTTCTACACAGAGCTTCATAGGGGATTCTTA
>NW_017306273.1:4450674-4462891 GCF_000935625.1 Nanorana parkeri
TAAGTGCTCTTGGTAGCCTGGGATGCTTTGGCCAGCGTCTAGACCAGCTCCTGGCAACTGGTGATGTCAGCTAACTGGGTGGGATGCTGGAGGTATCGCCACCCCAGTGCACTGCCAGTATACCCCCCGTCTCGCCATGAAGATACCACCCCCCGGTCTCGTGCACCAGAACGCCTCCTTCCCACATCAGGCGGCAGGAGGTCTAGGGACACCCCCGTCTGCCTGTAGATATGGGCTATGCCACTGCATTTGCTGTGAGAGCTACATGGAAGAATCTTCCAATCACCAGCGGTGAGTAAATCTGGCCAAGGTCCACATCCTTGCCTATGTTCTGGATAAACATGGGTCCCTTGCCCATCCTTAGTGATCCCGACTACTAAGTGAATGGGTAATCTATGTGCCCATCTGGGAACTTTTCACTCAGTGCATTGGCAAACACTTACAGCAGAAGCTTTGGCAGGTTATTATTACTGTCCCCCATTGGCAACCATGTCCCACATTTCATGTCCCGTCATCACAGTAGGAAAAATCTTTGACCTTTGATGGAGAAATGAACAACAATGAAAACCTGATATCATATTTACTCTTCCCAAGTCTATCCAAAGCTAAGAAAATGAACATGTTTGGCTGGACTTAGTCTTTATAGCCTTGTACTTAATGTATATTACTTACTTCTAACTCGTGAAACTCCATTTTTCATGGGTTTATTTTATATACGCGTTGCATTGGTTACTGCCTTGAGCACAAAGTTCATTTTACAGCCTGGAAACACAAGCTGCGGGATTCTATTGACCGGTTCTTCCATCACGATCATTGCTTTCCCAGAAACATATACCATTGTGGTTTACCTAAAAATGCCCCACGGGAAGAAAGGCCAATATTTTGTATTTAGATGTATTTAGCTAATAGGAGATGGCTCTCCTGAGATCTCCGACTTAATAGTATAATCTGTGGAGGCTAATAAAGACTGATGTGATGAACAATGAAGGGAGTAGGAGCTCTCGAAGGCCACGACCGCTCAATCTGGACAATTTAGAGCCCAACTTTAGAAAAGAAATTGCTATTTGAATTCACAGCTCAGTGAGGAGAACCGTTGCTCCTTGCCATGTATAATATGCTGTGCAAGTTAAACAAAAAATAAAATAAATGAAAAAAGATTACATATATTGTGTGTGCTAACTAGGGTTGCCACCTTCTACTAAGGGTCAAGAGGACAAAATATGCAAGGAGTGTGCAGTAATTTGTAGACATGGCTTGCAGATCAAGGGGTGTAGCCTGGTGCTTGGGTATATGGATTATCACTATTATGGAGATGTAATGGTCAGGATTTTATTATTTTTTAACTAGAGCTTGCAACCCTCCTATTACCCTGGAGACTGCCATGGTAGGAGAGGAAGTGCCATGGTAGCATACCGATCATTATAATGGGTTAATGGTTTTTGGTCATGTATTTAAATTTTTTTAATATACATTTTAAACCATCTAATTGTGTATAATAATACACAATATATACATATTCTTTGTTAAACATTAACATTTGATTCAGATTGCACAAATGACACAGGATTTACAGAGCATGATGGGTTTTACAAAGAGAACAGCAGATGCTTGCCTTTAGACTGTCTGTCTCTACCTGAAACTAGATACGGTACAGTCCAGTATATAGGGCAGGAGGCAGTCAACTTCTCTGTGAATTTCAGCTTCACTTATTAATCTCTGCAAATCACAGACTTTTTAGCAAAGCAGGTACAGATAGCCTCCGATACACTCAGAGAAGCACCACCCCTCGCCTCCCTCTATAGCCCTCACTTTTACTGTGGGAGTGCCTTCTTCACACAAGTCACAGGTGACCTGCTTACGTGTAAAGTGGTATTAGCCATCTTCTAGTTGTAGACCCTCATCTCTGACTTAGGTCCCATCTCCTCAATGTACCCTGGGCCTTCCCACTTACAAAGGCTCATCTATGGTGATTAGATATGCCCCCTCTCTGATTCACTTTACAGGTAACCAGAGAAGCTCACACTACCTGCTGATTGCCTAGCTTTGGTTATGAGTTGGAGCCAAACAGCAACTGAGAAACCACCTCTATAATGCAGAGAATCATAGCCCCATTGGCTGCTTCTTGCCCAGCCACAGACTTTACTCCAGCTCCTGGAAAATTGTTTATCAGCCGGAACAAAAAAATAAGAAGTTGCTCAATAAGTACTGTTTACCTTTATGAGTTAAACAGGACGGTTGAACTTGGCTTTAAATCAAGCCATCACTGACCTCAGTAGCTACAGGCACTGTGGAACAATGCATCCTTAACAGCAGCTCAGCTCTCCCTGCTATCCACTCCCAGCAGCAATTCAACTTCCTTGAGCCTTCTAATCTTTACTGAAAACACAGAGCAGGAGCTCTGGAAAGGAGCAGATGGGAGAGCTGACTGAGCTGCTGAGAGAATGACTTCAGTGCTTATGCTGTGAACGTTATGGAGTAATTGCTCCACATTGCCAGCAACTCCATAGGTCAATGAGGGCTTGATTTGAAGTTCATTCCCAGCTTTTTTAGAATATGCAAATAATTGACTTTCCATTTTATAGGTTTACTTTGAAAAGTGCTCTTTGTTTTAGACATTCAACGTGTGCATGTGTTTGACTGTCCTACCATCACAATACAAATTCATTGACAAGAGGCTGCAGTCGCATCACAGACTACATTGAAAGGCTTGCTGAACCTGGCTGCAGTGGATTATATAAAGCAGCAGAAACACCCTGATTAAATATTCATGTTGCCTGGAACCAGAGCAGACACTTGTAATGGTCTCTAAATTTCCTCTTTAAGGCTCATTTATATTGACAGCTCATGTATCTGTTTCATTGCCTAAACAATCAAGTTTATTGTACTAATTAAGACCTGCCTATGGTATTCCGCACAACAAAGCCAATGTTTATACATGGGATGTGAAGAAAAAGCAGAGTTCTTGCTCTTAGCCAATGAGCCCATATTAGACGGTCTGCTCTGAGTAACTCTACTACTTGTTCAAAGGGAAAATATTAAACATTCAAACAAGATTGCCTGTAGTTTGGGAAAATGTATGTGCTTGGAAAGTGGGTATTTATTTTCTCTGCTATGAACATTTAGGGGGTTATTCACTATGGAGCCGAAGGATCCGGCCATAGCTTCGGCTGATCCTTCGTCTCCCTTCAGCCGCCTCTGCCTCTCGGTTCAGTCGAACCGAAGGGCTGCTGTACGGGCTATTCACAACAGCCTGTACACGAGCCAAAGGCAAGCTGAGCGGCTCAGCTGAGCCGAACGCATATGCTTTGGTTCGGCTGAGCCGTAGTGACACCCAAAGCGTGGAGAAAGGTCGGCCGAAGCCGACCGATCTCCACGCACATGACAGCTGGGCGGAGCCAGTCGTGATCTCACGGCTCGCTCCGCCCAGTTGTAATGACAGATCAGCTTCCCCAGGTCATTTGGGGACGCTGATCTGTCATTACAACTTGTTTAATTACTCCATTAAACAATAACAACCTCACGGCCGCCTCCGCCCAGTTGTTATTCATTGGCCGGGACCTGCTATGCCGGCCATTAGGAAACAGATGGGTGGAGCTAGCTGTCACTGCTGTCAATTGTTTTAATTTTTTTTCTTTATTTTTCTTTTCTTAAATTTTTTTTTTAATGTTTCCTATTTTTTAGCATTTTAAAAATAATTTTGCAACTTTTTTTTTTCTCATTCTTTTCACTGCTTTTTGGAGGTACCGAGCAGAATAGCCGAGCTGAATGCCTATCTGATAGGGCCAACTGAAAAAGTGCACATTGCAGTCTGACAACGCTGCTCTTTGAGAGCCAGAGGCTTAGCATTGCCAGCCTGAAACTGGAAGTGCTGTGACCGGCACAAACCAGTTAAGAAAATGTGTAACAGGTTCACCAAAAATGATTTGCTTAAGAAAACTGTATACATTGAGGCATAATGCCAAACACACCGAACAATAGATTTAAAGGAGAACTATGGGATTAGGGCTTTTCCCCATAGTTTCTCCTAAGGGTAACGGGAGGACACAAACTAGCGTCCTCCCGCTACAGCTCGTGGTATACTGAGACGCCGCAACGGATCCCGAAACGGATCCCGAAACGGATCCCGACAATTATGTCTGGATCCGCCCAGCTGCGTGAGCGACAGCTGGCTCTGCCTATCTAGAGGCAGAGCCAGCTGTACTCGCCCCCTCCCCCGTCCGTTCCGCCAGTCAGCGCTGGAGGATCAGACAGGGGAGGGGAGAATCCAGTCCCTCCCCTGTCACGGCTCTCTGCAGTGACAGGATCGAGAAGTGAGCGAACGCCGGTATGTGTTCGCTCACCTCCCGATCTACTGAGCCGACCTGTGACAGTCTCATTGTCACAGGTCGGCTAGAACTATGAGGATGAGTGAAAATCACTCACCTCATAGTTCTCCTTTAAGAATCACAATACAATTTAGGTTGAGAACCAGCTTGGTGTCACTGCAATGATGTTCTGAGATGCTGAATTGTCCTCATCCATGTGCTAATATCGATGTAAGTCATGATATCGGTCAAACAATATGGAGGCCACAGTATGGCTTTAAGGTGATACTTACAAAATACACTTAAAGTGACATTAAACCCTCAGATTTTGTAACATAAACCAATACTGTAATGTGCGCCTTACTGTAATCCATAGTTGTTTCCCTTCTCTTTGCTGCTCTTCCTTTTAAATCCTCATGTCTTCTCATGCTTGGGGAGAACTTCCCTTTTCAGCTCAGGGCCTCTTCCTGTAGTGCTGGCTCAGGTTACAAGCCTATACAAACTTATACACAGACATTCCTGAGACAAGGCAGTCTGCTGCAAAACAGAAGTTCTGCAGAGAATGAGAACAGATACAGATTTAAAAGGAAGAGCAGCAAAGAGAAGGGAAACTACCATGGATTACAGTAAGGCGCACATTACAGTATTGTTTTATGTTAAAAAATCTGAGGGTTTAATGTCATTTTAAACTTTCGCCACTGAAAAATACAAAAACTATCTACCTCCCTTACCCTCCCATTATAATAACATTATGTTTGTTGCTACAGTACACATTATAACTACCTCCCTTACCTTCCTCCTTATAATGTCATCATTTTATTGCTGCAGAACACATGCGGTTTAATAATCTGTTTTATGTTGATATAACTTGTGCACTAAACAACGTTTGCAATATATTAGCATACAGTGACAATATCTTTAACCTGAAAGTCTAACTTCATTCAAGACTTTTTTTTTTTATGTTTTGGGTAGAGTGGAAAGAGGTATATAATCTGTCTGGTTTTAATTGCTGTTTGTATCCCAATTGGGGATATTTATCTTTAATAGGAAGTAAGGGAAAATCTTCAAAATGCAGACACCATGTTGTAAATATTACTATTAGGGGATATTCAGATACCAGTGCCGATACTTGGCATTTTCACGAGAACTACCAGGGTTGCAGCGGTTGCAGCTGGGACCGGGCTCTGGCGCTCCACCACTGTCCTGAAATCATTAGTCTGTATTGTTTTAGAAAAACTGTCACATGACAATAAACAAAAATGTATCAGTACTCATATCTGTGAGGACTTATCAGTACTCGTATTTGCAAAAATTGTATTTGTGGATCACTTATATGTATTTATAAAAAAAAATTATACATTAAAACAGAGAAGTACAAATCCCGGGGGCTCCGTGTGCTCCTTACACATGACAGCGGCCTCCTAATTTTTTAATTTTTTCCTAGTCTAGTCTCGGAGCTGGAAAAGTACCTGTACTTGTACCGAGTATGGTACTTGGTATGTGAACATCCCTAATTACTATCTTATCCAAAACTGAAAAGGCTTATCTGGAGTTCAAATCCATTGGTGAGAACTCCCCAACAAATCTTTTTCAGCCTTCGACACCAGACTCTTGTGCTGTAATATCTATAATATAACACAAAATGCATGAAATGTAGAAAATGACTGCCATGGAAAGGTGGGAGAAGCTGGGAACTCACATACCGATTTATTGCCAGTGAAATTTCCATGAGATGCAAGAGGTTCAGTGTAGATTCCCCCTTTAAATGTTGGTCTTGATAATATTTCAGTCCAGATTTGCACCTCTGTTCCCAATACACGGAACCCCACCCTATTCGAGTGTGTCAACACTGCGTATTGTGTTACCGACTTTTGCATCTTATTAGTTAATTTTGTGTACACTAATACAATGTGAAAGTTGTTGCTTAAATGAAACCAGTGCACTGTACCTGGTTTTGATCAACAAGGAATTGTGAATTTGCATCGGAATGCCGTGCATCTGTTCCAATTAGGAGCTATTTTCTCCGCAGCCTTCTGCATATTAAACTACAATGTCTTGTGTTTTGTTTAAGTTCATGAATAGGATATTGTTCAAACCGCTCCGTTACAGACCTATTGAATGGCGGAGTAGGGGGAAAAAAAGCATTATTTTATATCATTTTTACTTGTTGTGGGTTTTTTCTGTTTGCAATTACACAGAAAATGTTGAAATATTCGCACTGCTTGTACAGATATTACGTTTATTTAGCAGTAATGCTGCAGTTGGTAAAGCATAGGATCTTAAAGAACAAGTATACCGAAGCATTAGGTAAAAGAACATTAGGGATTCGTGCTGACCCTCTATGACACCAATGGTAGACATAAGCTCCCCCACGGCATGGAGTGTAGGAAGTGCTTGCTCATCACCGGGGTCCTGTTCCCAAGCGCTTTTGCTCTATAACCCTTCCAGGTCCAAGCCCGCTGGTTTTAACCCAAGAGAAGCAACTGATAAACTATAAGGCATCTGAAGCTAAGCACTAAATCATCAGATGAGAACATAAACTGGTAACATGCAGAGGTCAGGGCAGGGAATGTTCAGGCAAGGATGCAAGGAAGATTCTCCAGCCAAAGACATTTATATCTGGTTTCTGCTACTCCTAAAATTTGCAAAGGAATAGTTAAAGGAACCGGCAACAACCTACAGAAGCTACAAGAGATAGATAGATAGATAGATAGATAGATAGATAGATAGATAGATAGATAGATAGATAGATAGATAGATAGATGGATGGATGGATGGATGGATGGATGGATAGATAGATAGATAGATAGATAGATAGATAGATAGATAGATAGATAGATAGATACTGTAGATAGATAGACAATCCATGCTTTGGAAATTAGACTGTGTTAAAGACAAAAGTTAACACATCCATGAAGCCACCAGATTGCTGAGAAAAGCACTTCTCTAGTAATATGATAAATGAATTACCAGTGGACTGGATTTTCCAATACTTACTTATGTCTTCCTTCTTCTAGAGCAGCTAGGGTTGCTGAGAAGAGCATATCTCCAAGAGGATAAACTAGATGGACATGACTTTTCTCACCCCGTCTATGCCTCTGTTCACATCAGGTGCAGGTTTTGAAGCTCAGTCTAGCAATAATTATAATTATTATTATTATTATAGATATTATTATATGGCGCCAACAGTTTGCGCAGCGCTTTAACATATCAGGAAGACATTACAATCACAATACAATTTAAGACAAGATGGTGAGGGTTTACAATCTAAGATTTTATTAAAAATCAGCTCCACCCACAAAATAATGACTCGTCTACTTTGTGTAGTTGATAGGAAGACTTTAAAATAGAATGAAACTATCATTATAAATTATGTATTTTAACTTTTCTCAGTAGCTTCGGAAAAATGCTAATATAATGGGTTAAGTATCATCGTACTGAAGATGTCTTTTTATAAGAAGTATAATCCAGGTTTTTTTATCCTGCTCTGCGGTAGACATTCTGCTCCCGGCCACCACTATGGCACTGGGTGGAGACAGAAGACCTGAGGACTTGTTTTAGGTTTTCAGAAGCACCTCCTTCAGGAACATCTGCTTTACAGCAGGGCAGGAAGTAAGCACGGCTCTAGGAGACTGCAGGCCATAAGTCCTGTTTCCAGCAGTGGGCCATTCTGCTGGAAACACAACATATCCTGTTTGCAGCAGCCTTGGGTTGCCTTCAAAGGTGTTCTTAACTTTTCACCACCTGAAGCAGAAGGGTTGTTGGTGGTGCACAGACCGGGGTGGGTGGGGTGTATGTGTTGGTGGTGTACGTTACCAGGAGGGACACAGGTGATGCACGGTACCTCTGGCTCCAGCCCTGTCCAGAGTCCCACCAAGCTCACTGACATCACTGGTTGCCAGGAGCTGGGTGGAACGCCAGCCAGAGCGTCCTGCTCAGCTCCTGGCAACCAATGATGTCAGTGAGCCGGGTGGGATGCTGGACAGAGCGTTGCAGGTTGGTAAGAGCTCTTAGCAACCTGGGACACTCTGGCTGGACAGGGGTTGGCTGGCACACTTGCCCCCCCCCCCACCCCCCATGTGACCCAAGGAGATGCCAGGCTGTCTCATTATAGGAATGGCCCTAACCTTAACTGAGGATGAGCCTTGTTTCCTGCAGCATGGCCCGCAGCCCCCTAGAACTGTCCTTACATCCTTCCCTGCTGTAAATCAGATGCTTCTGAGGAGCAGCTTCCTAAACCAAAACAGTCTTCTTCTGTCCCCACCTAGCACCCTCCAACAACAGCATGTCCACAGCAGGATATAAAAACAAGATCATACTTTTGGGGAAAAAAGACGTATCTTGAGCACAGTTAACCCATCATATAATTATTTTTTTTAGAAGCTGCAGGAGAAGTAAAAATACATAATTCACATTGCAAGTTGGCTTATCCTTTAAAACAAGACTTCAGTAATAGAATTCATGGACAGACAGTTCCATCAAAAATAAACAAACACCGGCAACATTTTATTATATCCACTACAATCCTTTTGTATTTATTAGGTGATTTCAGCCTACATCAACTTCCTGATGAGTGTCAGGGAAAGATTGTGGCGGTAAGCGGTTAACCTTTTCAATAATTCCAAGTATGAAGACCTGGGGTCGGAGGCAGCCCATAGGCACATGTGACTTCTCAGGCATGCAGGGAAAAGGAAAATCTAAAACATTATTCCTCTAAAAATAGCACATTTTGGATATAAATAAACAGCACGGCTACGGCAGAACCTGGATCCAATGACAGCGGTTGTGTTCGTGCAGGAGGGCCAGTTGCTGTTTTGTAGACATTTCAGACATTTTTTGGGAATGCTCCTGTTCTGAGGCCATAGGATGCAACATTTAAAGGAGAGCTCTGTCAACACAAGCTCTAGGAGACAATGGGATTCTGCTGAACGCTCATGGGCTGACGAGGAAGATGTAGATAGGAGGAGAAAGAGCACAGTGAGCCAATGGATGAAATAATCACTGTGGTCAACCTCCTATACTGTCCAGTCACAGGCTGGGGACAGGGTGGTGGCCAAACTGTGTTACTTAAAGAAGAACTCAATGAATTTTAAAAACGTACCCTTACAGTGGGGCTACCCCCTGCACTTCAAGGGTTAAGTGCTCATTTTATCTTGGGGAGTCAAATAAAGAAGATATACTCACCTGATCCTCGGTCTTACTGGGCAGGTAGACCCATTCCCAGCAGCCTCTTCTTCCCTGGGCTCGAGTGGTCTAAGGAACACTGACACCATCAGGTCCATTGACTTGCATTAGACATGAGGGTGCTGAAGGACATTCTACAGCTGAAGCTGGGGGAGGCGGGAGAGGTGAGTTTCATCCACTCCAGGACCAAGGATCAGATGAGCAGCAGTTCTAAGATTTACACAGCTCTGCCACATAACACAGCCCTGTCTGGCAGCAGACCTGATTTCTCTCTGCTGCAATTAAGTAACACTAAGCCCTCGTTCACACCTAGGCGTATTGCATATGCGCGTCTGTCGCGCGACCGTCGCACGTTTTTTTTACCGCGATTCACGTTTTAAAAAAAATGCACGCGACCGTCACGCGAAGGCTACTTGGCTGTATCCCAATGGAAAGCGCCCTACAAAACGGCCCAAAGTAGTACCTGGACCTTTTCAGGCGTGGGCCGTTTTGTAGGGCGTTAGGGACGGGTGGAAATACGGCAAGGTGGGAGCGAGACCATTGACTACAATGCAATTTATATTTTTGACCGTTTTGTAGAGCGTTCATCAAGCGTAGAACGCGCTACAAATCGGTAAGGTGTGAACGAGGGCTTACAGGTTCTGTCCCTCCCCCAGCCTGTGACTTAACAGTGAAAGTAGAAGCAGCAGACTGATGAGCTCATCACTCTGCCATTCTGCTCTCTTCTCCTATCAGAAGGTTCCTTAGTAGCGCATGAGCACTGCAGCACAACTGATTGGCTCCCTGTACTTCTTCTCTTTCTCCCAGTCTAAGCTCTACTGTGCAGGGGATTGCAAGAGACGCATACCAAGTCAAATTCATGTATTCACACTTGCTTGCATATAATGATGTAACAGTAAAATACAGAGATGCAATATTTTTTGTCTTTTACATGGACCTAGAGCTCGGTTTTACTAAACAACAACAAAAAAAACAAACACTAGCTACCCAAAAAATATGCTTACCAAAATGTACTATTGCCTGGTACTATGTTTCTTTTTTGTTCATTTCCCAGTGGTCCTCCAGGAGTGATTGATGTCTTTTTCTAAAGGCAAGAACAGATCCCAATAGGACACTCAACGCCCTCGCCACCCCAGAGGAGACCGGACAGAGAGCAGCACTTTATTCTGCATGAAGATGTACCTAATGCATCCAGTCCTCACTGCTGCCTGCTGGGCTCCTGGATATGTAGACGACGGCTAGATGAAGGAAGCGGGCTCCGGCAGAACGCGCATGGCGGGAAATCTGACAGCTGCTGACTTCCAAGCTGTCACTGAGCACTCACACTATATCCCCAAATTTTTAGATTTTAAAAGCTTGAAATTTTGCAGACAACTTCAAGAGAAAAGTAGCTTTTTTTTGTTCAGTTTTAGTTGACATTTTTTATAAACTGATTTTTTTTTGTATTGTTTATTCTAAGTATATGTAAACCTAATAGCGACAATCTCTAATAAGCTTAAATAAATGTATCAATCATTTTAAATCTGCAGTTTTCATAAAAATAATCCCTGGTGATCCTGCCATTAAAATCAGTGGCGTATCCAGTAGATATGTGCGATTCGTTTTGTTCCGAATCAAAATTCTGACGCATTTTCTGAAATTCGGACGCATCCAAATTTCTGAATCCCAATGCATCCGAGTGTGCGCCAATCCGAATTTTCATTTCCGAATTACGGATCCCATCCGAATTTCGTTCAAAAACCAAACTGAATCAGACATGTGACTTTTCTGGCCAATCAGATGTGTTTGGGGTTTAATGCATCCGAATGGGTCTGAATATGAATTTTCGTTATGGCAACATGGGCGCCATATATACACATATAATACTATAGCTGAAAATTCGAATCCCGAATGCTATTCGGGCCTAGGAGATTCAGCTTTAGTATTAATATCTGTATATGGTTTTATGTGGTAGTCATAACGAATATACGTTTGTAAACTCATCCAAAACTAACGAAATTTGGATTTCGTCCGAATCCGAAACCCGAAACGAATTGAATTTCAGATCCGAATACCAAATTCTGAAATAAGGAAATTATCCGAACCAAACCAAATTTTTCCACAGCTTCCATATCTAGTGTCCAGGGTATGGCACATATGGCACCCATCCCCGGTTGCTAAGAGCTGGGTGCGGAGATGTGTATAGCCTTTACACATCTCCCCACTTGTCTTTTAGCAACTGGTGATGTCACTTGTTGGCAGGAGCTTGCCCGGATGCTGGGGGTGTACTATGTTGTAGATATGCCTTGGATGAAAATGATTGTTTAAGTGCTTCCTATTATGGGATGACAACACTTTGTCCCATCTCCCAGTTGTGCTCCTGCGTGGTCACACTGTCGCAAGGACTTCTGATGGAGACTACAAGTGGCTGTTTCAGCACACAGGGTCTCTTGTTGTCACCATCAGGAAACCTGTACTGAGAAATGTCATGCAGCCACTGCTCGAGAGCATGTAGTCTTGAAGTGGCAGCAAAGAGGCTGCAGGAGGTCACTATGAAGATGAAAAATGATTTTAGAAACAATAGCATTTGTTTATTACGTGCAGTGATTTAGCAAACTAAATGTAATTCTGTAAATATTTTCATCTATTTTAGTTATTTGCATATTTTATTAAATACAAGCATGTATTACAGGGGCATCCATGACAATCTGGTACTACTCTTATCTCTTTTTCTGTCCAGCAAAGCGCAG
>NW_017306273.1:4462941-4464553 GCF_000935625.1 Nanorana parkeri
GTCAGCAACAGATAAATCTAAAATATTAAAATGCAATCAATAAATAAACAATAAATATTATTAGTTTTTATTTTTGGGACTGAAAAAAAATATTATGCATAAACATTTATTAGGTACATATTGTATACAATTGTATGTATTTGACTGACTTTATTTCTTTGGTCCGGACTAAAGAATACCATTAAAATGTTGCATATTGTTCGCTCCATAAGACGCACCTTTTTCCCTGGGGGATCCGTGACCACGGCATAGGATCTCACCATAGAGCCCGTAGAGCAGACGAAGAACGTTCGTTCTTCGTCTGCTCTGTGTGATCACTGAGACCGTGGTGCTGTAATCACAGCGCCACCTGTCTCAGCTGTCACTAACTGCAGCTGTCACAGAACCCCTGCGTCCTATGGTCAGGTGTGCCTTATGGAGCGCAAAATACGGTAAGTATTTTTTTATTTCAAGACCAGAAACTATAACACAATATTGTACACTCCTCAATCCAGCCAGAAGGGGAAGCTCTAGCATTCTTTTCTAATCATTGGCATGGTTACTTTTCACCTGTGCTGAAAGAAGCTCGTAGTTATCACAAGCAGTGACTCCTCCATTTTCTGATGGCTCCGTCTCATTTTTCAGCCACACAGGAGAGCCAAAAGCAAGCTGTCCTGATCGGTTTTCTCTTTATCTGCGGTGCTATTGGAATCCTTTATCATTTGTTCATGTTTATTTCTAGCACTCATAACTGAAAATTGGCACTTCGGTAAAATTGTGCCAAATCGGGAATTTCCAAGTGAAACCAGTTTTTCAAAAAATCCTTCTGCTTATCTCTAATGTTTACAAACCGGCGTCAATGTCATTTGTAAATCCAAGTAATTTTTTTTATGAATGTTGCTAATCCAGAAGAAGACAAACCAGACAAAGTCAGGCAACAGACACCAGAAATGTATTTTTAAACATCGAGCATTTATTTTGAAGCAGATATTTTTTGTTGCAGCTGGAGTTTGTTGCAGTGCATCTTAGTTATTATTTTATTTTTCTGCGCCTGTTCCTTCTTAATCAGAATGATTGTGTATACACCATTAAGGGCTCTGACTGCTGACATTCGTACAATAGCGCTTCACGAGGCCAGCGGGAGAGCCTGTCTACCCAGGTGTGTGATAGAGTCTTTGGAAATGAACAAGTCTTTAGTCTCTTCAGCTATTGTTTTGGCTTCCAGCAAAGTCTTTTCAGGGCTTATGTATAGCAAAAGAGAAAGCCAAGTTTTTTTTTTTCGTTTTTGATTTGTCCCTCTCGGTATGTTGAAAAGATATGACATCTGAGTAGGACTGCGGATTGACTTGGTGGAGAAAAAAAAAAAAAGAGGCTAAGCATTACTTCTACCTACCACAGATGCTGATAAACGAAATGCAAAATAGATAACAGGATATACTCTCATGGTTTCCCGAGCAGAAAGTTCCCAGTAGGAGGCAGGATTGAATTCAGACCTCTCAAAGATGTTGGGCATTGATGCCTCAATCATCAGATGGTTTATGAGACAAATGAAGATGGAAAGATTGGACGTATACGGACGTGGGCTGGAAAATAGATCAGGATGGGGGGGGGGGGGGAGTATACCGTGGGTTTT
>NW_017306273.1:4464721-4471216 GCF_000935625.1 Nanorana parkeri
ACCTGGTGTTTTTCTTTCCATCTTGATGGTGCCTGGTTCCATATGGAAAACCCCTGGGGCTGAATGCAAAATTAAAAAATTAAAAAGAAAGCTTTGAAAATTCTGAGATAATATATCAGAATTTTAAGAATGGTCATGGTTCTTATAAAATAATCAGAGTTCTGAGTTAAATTGTCTGAATTCTTTAAATAATGAAGATGATTTACAAAGGAAGTAGAGAATCTTCTAAAGAAGAAATATATGTGAATATTTAATTATCCAATCATGTGATCAATCAATCAATCAATCAATCATCTGTGCATGTTTGGGTATCCAAAGTGATCAGAAATGTACTTTTATATGATTGAATAAATTAAGTGAATATTTACACATTTTGTTTGTGAAAAAATTCTCAAACTAGAGTTAGTAAGTTAATAAAATACATCAGAATTGTCAGTTAAGTTATTGGAACTTTTACAAAATATATCTGAATTCTTAGATATTTTATCAGAATTCTGAGTTAATTTGTCATAATTTGTACATAATATATCAGAATTGTGAGTTAGGTTGTCAGAATTCTTACATAATATATCAGAATTCTTAGATATTATATCAGAATTGTGAGTTAAGTTGTCATACTTCGTACATAATATATCAGAATTGGGAGTTAGGTTGTCAGAATTTGTACATAATATATATGAATTGTTAAATTATTGGAATTCTTAAAAAATATAGTTGGAATTTTTAGAAAAGATATCAGAATTTTGAGTTAAGTTGTTAGCATTCTTACATAATTTGTTGGAATTCTGAGTTCATTTGTAAATTACTAAAGGAGTTGAGCAACTTCAATTCATTTTTTGTGAAGATTCATGTAATTTATGTGGAAATCATGTGGAAAGCAAATTTCTGTTTATTTATTTATTTATTTTTAATCTGCAGATGATTGGGTATTCAAAGCAAACACAGCTACAATTTATTGAATGAAGATTGTAAATGTGTTTAGTATATCAGCCTCAATAAATCAGAATTCTGAATTAGGAAGTATTAGTATTTTTTTTTTCCAGGCACATGTGACCCATACCTAGCTTTTCAGCCACTGAAGATGTGAACTATCATTCATATGATGGTTAGTGTGCGGGCAACAACCGCAAGTGTTACAAATTCAACAAAAATGTGTTAAGCTTGCCAAAAGAGTTGTTATTCTGTTTAGACAATTTTGTATCCAGTTAGTCCTGCCAGACAGCACAGCCTGGAACCCGACTGTTCTTTTTTCCACTGCAGTTAAGCAATGCAACCTGGTCCCCAACCCACAGCCAGTCTTTTTATTGGACAATGATGGAGCAGTAGCACAATGCTTGTTTTGTTCTCTCTTTTACTGTCAGTAAGTTTCCAGAGTTAGATTGGCAGAAAGGGGCAATGCATTAGCGTCTGACTGGCTGTGATTGCTGGCCCTCCCTGTCTGATGTGTCAAAGCTGAATATTTTAGTGTTCACGGGAGGAGATGGGTTAGAAGCACCATTGTTTATCGTGTCAGTTATATCTGCCTTGTCCTAAAGACAGGAAGTAAGGAAATGTCTCCAATGTGTCCCTTCATCAGGAAATGCATCTGTTGAAGGTTCTGAAACGTTGCATGTGCAGGTGATACCATGTTTGTCTGATGTCGAATAAAGAAGGAACGATAAAATGGACCTCTGGTGTGCTGATGACTAATCCTCATATATCTTGATTTACGCAGTGCCATTTGCAGGTTATTACAGCACCCACTGAAGAATATTAACTGGTATTCCAGTCTGAAGTGCATTGGGACATTCTGAACTTTCTCCAATAGGGACACAGGCCTCATTAAAACTTGACAGAGACTGAAACCTTTCATCGCTCTGCTTAAAAAACAAAGTGCTTTCATTGCCTTTCGTGGCCTCCTCACTTCCTGTTCTGGCGACTATGGTCAGGAAATCTTCCTAATGGAAGACACAATAAAAACTTGATTCAATCTAGAATTGAAGTGCAACACCATGATATTGAAATTTAAATCCATTCTTATCCCAATGATTGACTGTTTATCAAGCCAATGCATTTCAGGGGCTATAATGCCAATTAATTCATCGGGGCTTAGGAAAATGTAACAACGAAACAGTGTATGTGGACTCAGTAATCTATATATAGTTGGGTATTACTGAGAATATACTCCTGAAAAAACACATTTGCTATGAAAAAAATAATTACCTAGCAATATAGTGTGTGTATTCCATTGGTTGACAGTGCTGCTTTAGGTGAAATTTAAATTCATCCTGACATCACTATAAATGCCAAACTTCCGGCACTGAAACTTAAAGTCCTTGCTGAAGTACAGTGCATGCAGTGAAGGACAACGGGCCGCTTGCTCTACACTTAGTCCATTCATAAAACATCTTGCATTCTTTTCACAGAATGTCTTCTGTGAATGGAGAAGGGGTGGATGAACATCACAATCTCCCCTCATCCAATCATAGAACACCTTGTAATCTGTAAAAATATGAAGATGATTTCTGAATTAACGAGATAAAAAGTGAGCAACCCGCTGTCCTGCACGGTTTGCACTGTACTAGACCAAGGACTATAAGTTTCAGCTCTGGGGGTTTGGCTTTTACAGCGGTGGTGCAATTAATGAAAGTTAATACCTAATGCATCACCAACCACCAATGGGACATTTGAGCAGTCCCCTGCTGATGAATGCTGTGCAAGCTCACAACTCTTTAATAACACCCAACTGTATATTGATTACTGAGTCCACATATACTGGAGAAGCCGCCAGGACAAAATTCAGATTCTCTGTATTCTCACTATGGCCAGACTATTGGATGATATATATAATATAGAATAACAACATTCACTGCCTGGCCAAGAAAAAGCCACACACAAATATTTTCTTGGACCACCTTTAGCTCTGACTACGGCACACATTCACCATGACATCATTTTGATAAGCTTATGCAATGTCACAGCATTTATTTCCATCCAGAGTTCCATTCATTTTTCACCAAGATCTTGTAGTGATGATGGGAGAGTTGGACCTCTGTGTTAAGTCTTCTCCAGCACATCCCAAGGATTCTCAATGGGGTTAAGGTGTGGACTCTGTGGTGGCCAATCCATGTGTGACAATGATGCCTCATGCTCCCTGAACCACTCTTTCACAATCTGAGCCCGATGAATCCTGGCATTGTCATCTCAGAATACGCCCAATGCGCCATCAGGGAAGAACAAATCCATTGATGGGAAAACCTGCTCATTCAGTATATTCAGGTAATACACAAAATGGTTGAGAGCACTCTAACTGTATTGAAAAGAATGCCACTCACGTTTGTGAAGTTTCTGTGATGGTTGGTCACAATGGACTGATGTGACTGGAACTCCTAGGATTTCACAGCAGGCTGGGGGTGGCATCGGGGAGATGTGCAGGGAATTATCCTGGAGGTGATGGTGAGAGGGTTGTAGACGATCGTAGGGAGACAGCTGGCCAGGCTGAATCCTGTCGGATGTGCGCGAGAAGCCGCTCCTGTGGCGGTGCTGTCACTATCAGATAGCAGTGGCGGTAGGAGTGGGTCCAGTCGGCACGAAAGTCCGTCAGGCTGGGTAGTAGTAAGGGGTGTGGAACAGTAATCAGCTATGCGTTTCGAAGCTCCTGCCTCTTTGTCAAGCCTGAGATCGTGGTGGAGGTTAAATTTTTTTTAATTTTTTTAAATCAATTTTTCTATTCACTGCGGCCACCCCCCGATTAGTGGTGACCCATTGTAGTGCGCTTTTCCACTTTTTCTTTTGTTTCAGTATATTCAGCTAGGTAGCTGATTTTTTGGGGACATAACGTCGCTGAACCTAGACCTGACCAACTGAAGCAACCGCACATAATAACACTGCCAAAATCCAGGTGGCTTTTTTTTTTGGCCAGGCAGTGTATACTCCAGAGGCCACCAGCCCAATATTCAAGTTCTTTTTGTTTGTTCTTTACTACCACAAGACTATTGGTTGATATCAATAATATAAAATAACAATATAAATAAACCTCAGTTCCAATGCTATCTATCCGCTTTCCCCAGCAATAAAAACCTAGCAGCTCTCCCATCTGTTGAAAGAAGAAAAGGTTTTGGGTGGAATTACACTTTAAGGATGAAAGTTTGCATACTCTGTCATTGCTGATGAAAAAATTTAATTATGTTCGGGCAGCACAAGTAAAACAAGGTTTCTGCCCTGCCTCTGGTGGCTATGCGCCTGATGATCCCCATTTAGATAAAGGCACGCTTTCTTTTTGATGTCGCTAAGCCCGACTTTGCCTTGTTTGTTTTTCCTGTCAAATAGGGCTCTTGCCTAAGAAAGATACCATGGTGTATCATTACACTGGATAAACACTGGGATGAAATTCAACACTGAAAATGACAGTAAATTAGACCTGGGAGGGCAAATTAGATAAAAAAAAAAATACAGCTCTTAAAGGGAAAAAATATATTTTTCTTTTCCTTGCAAATCTTATAAATGATCAGCTATGAAACTAAAAGTTAAAAGATTTTTTAGAATTTTTATAAGTTTTACATTTTTCATACATAGTGCTCTCTTTTTTTTTTACACTAAAATCTACAAGCTCTCCTCCTGTACCTGGTTGTGTCCTCTATGAACCGTGACCGATGAAAATAGAGCGCGGAAGTAGCGGTGTCTCATCGTATTCATCGGCCGCTCCTTTAATGAAACCCACACTGAACGGATTGCCATCTTGAGATGCAGTTGGTGATAGGGACAGTAAAGACTCTTCCGATTGAATTAGTCACAGGGAAAAAAAAACAGTTTGAAGATTTCTTGGAAGCAATAAAGATATCACTGGGAAAGAAACAAAATGATTTAGATGAGGTCTAGAGGAGCAGCCCCAACAAGGAAACTGGAAGAGCCAAACATTCTATAATACTCCTTTCAGAAAGGTCACTTTACATCCGATTAATATGGAGACATTGACTGAAGAAAAAAAGATGCCTGTCCATTGAATTTAAACTTTAAAGCCTAACTGTGGCCTATTTTCTTCTTTGTAAATGCCCCCCAAAAAAGAGAGAGAAAACATATCTTGCTGCAATATGCAATACATACCTACCATCCAAAGCTGTCCGCTACAGTACCGGTTCTTCGCCACAAGATGTCCTCAGGTTTTTCGAAGGAATAGCAGACAAAAACTGGAGCAGATGTGGATGGCAACCAATCAGCTTCTCTCTTTCATTCTCAAATCTTAACTGAACAAAAGAGAGTAGCTGATTGGTTGCCACGGGCAACTGCTCCAGATTTTTTCTGCTCCAGTTTTTATAAATTCCCCCCTGTGTATATAGGGCATTTTGGCCGTGCCTCTTAAGCACCCTGCTCACACAGTGTATTGATGCATGAGGTCCTCACATGATTGCCGCTTTCTGCATCAACTAGCGCCGCCCACCTCCGGCAGAGGACTGAGGCAAGTCACTAGCCAGAACACATCTAAAAATGTGTTAAAAAAATAAAATAAAATACTAGGAGGGAGAGGCACACTGTTGGTTTTTTTGTGTTTGCATATGTATGTGCTTCTGTACATGGGGGTGGGGGACTTAAAAAAATATTCTTTTTTTTTTATGAGACTTTAATTATTTAATTTTTTTTTTACATTTAACTTTGTTGCTATCATATAGGGGGCTAACAATTAGTTGTTGGTGACAGGGCTATCTCTTGAAGTTATAGGCACAAATGTCCCAAAATACTTGCTCCAGAAGGCATTTTGAGGCCTACTCCCAAGTCTTGACCTCACTAGGTAAAAGTTTGCAGAGGCAGGTTCCCGATTCAGCAACTTCAAATGGACCGATGGGAGCTCTTTCACCACTGAAATAACGGAAAGTATATTTAACTCATCCTGAGCGTTAGCCAGAAAAACGATGCTGTTTTTGTAAAGAATTCCCGTCAACATATTTCAAAACTCGACCATTTCCCGTTCACTTACTCCGTGAATGATCTATTATCAACACTTATATGTTCAAGCTGAGATATTTAGCAACATGTCAGCTTGTGGTCTACATTTTTTCGGGGAGTAGATTCTCTTAACAAGAACCACCTATCAATCTTGTGGAGATGTTTTGCTGTTGTTCATGCCACATGAAAAGTTGGCAGGGAACGGCTGCCATTGGAACGTTTGATGAAACCGTCACAGTGAAATTATCTCGACGTATCTCGGAGATAGTGGGGATTGATGCCAAGCTGTACTGTTCGAACGGCAGAAATAATCCATTGCTTAAGATCGCACAGAACGTCTGGAGAGCAGATCAAAGTCACATGGTGACATACTGTGTACACTTAACGTATTCATGCATTTCTAATACAAACATTTTGTCTTAACTACTGTGCTTCAGAGCTTCAAAGAGAACCTGTAAAGAACCTATACATGTGAAACCAAGCTTGAAGTGGGTTTTCACCTTCCACAGAACTCTGGGAACCCTAGAACCCTAAGAGTTCAAAAGAGTGTTTCCTGCTCTATAGTCAAGGCTTCCC
>NW_017306273.1:4471289-4475137 GCF_000935625.1 Nanorana parkeri
CACCCACACGCTTCTCTAACCAACTGCCGGGCTAGTTTTTAAGGGGTGTGTGTCATTGAGGCTGCTAGAAAGTTCCAGCTGGTATGCACAATACAGGATCCATATGATTGCATACATGTGCGCATCTGCCTTCTGATAAGCTCACACATAACCATCCAGACGTACTGTAGGCGCGTGCTTCTATGGAAGGTATTGCACACACATGGCTGTGTGCACGTCCATTCCAGCTTGAGGTGCCAGGCAGGCTATGTAGGGTGCAATTGCACATTGGTGAGAGATCTTCAGCTGGCACTCTGCATTGTTGCCTGATCCTGTTCCTGGAATCTGTATTTGACCCGGTTTGACTACTGACCCTGCTGTTTGCTGCCTGCATTCTGACCTTGGCTTGTCCTCTGACCATCCTTCTGTTTTCTGATCCAGTACTGTTCTGCTCGCAAGATACTGACCTGGCTTGTCTCTGACTCTGCTTCAGCTCCCTGCATCTGTACTGTACTATCTGTTGCTGACATCTTCCTCTGGTGGTCAGATTATTTGGCTGCTCCAAGCATCCAGTTGTCTGGTCATCAACTCGGGTGTCATTAGGATCTGCATTAGCTACAGGCAGTCATTCTGCTCTCTGTCCCTACACCCTCTGTTCCACCCTCACAGGTTCACACCATTTTCCGGTCCAGATCTCGTCCAGATCTGGTCCAGGAAATGGTGTGAATCTGCCCGCAGTTCCAGTGCATTCGAGACAAGACAAAATGAGACATGCAGTATTTTTCTGGTCTGGTCTGGAACAGACTGCGCTGGTGTGAACAGAGGCCAGAAAAAGCATAGGGATACATTAGGATGCATTTGGGGTCTGGAAACAATCTGGTGTGGTCTGTAGATGATCTGGAAGTGGTGAGAATGGGGCGGTGCTCAGACGAGAGCTGCAAGGGAAGGAGTTCCTCATCACTTCAGGCTCACACCAAGGTACGTGACATTCAAAGCAGTGTAGATGGATGGCACTGTAATGGGAAAAATCTCTTTATTGCCGCTTAGTAGTTTGCGGGAGATAATGGTAGAGTGTCCGGACAATAGGCTGGTGGCTTCTGCACACCAAGGGGGTGACACCTTGGGATGTGACTGGGATGAGTAAAAGTATAATTGAAGTGCAACACCATGATACTAAACTCCTTATACAAGTTTATTCCAATTTTAAAAAGGTAAACAAAGTCAAAGCAGTTTAGGTGGCTAAGTCACAGCCCCTTCATCAGGGCTTTTAATGAAGAGAACAGTCTTCTCTTCATTAAAACTTGGGAATGGATTCCTCAATATAAAATGTAGTCTGTCCATTGGCACTGAGGCATTCAAACATCAGGCTGGACAAACAAATGAATTCAAGTCTGATTAAACAATATCTCCCACCCTTCTTTGTACTCTCCTGTCATTTAGATATCCAATAACCTGATCAAACACAACACCACTCTAAGGTCCTTTGGTGCTGCATGGACTCATCTCAACTCCTTCATTATATTCAGATCACAATACAAAGTACAACCATGCACCTTGTGCAGCCAGTTTAGCAAAAACTGTTATTCATCCACATGGCCTAGACCAGCATTTTTAAAAAAAAATTCAGACTCAGCACCCTTTAAAAGTATGCAAAATCTCGAGGTACCCCGGTATAAAAAAATGTAAATGTAAAAATGTAATAAACGATGTGTGGCCCTTTCAAAACCCATACCAGACCCTTAACCAAGATAGGGGTCTGGTATGGATTGTTAGGCAACTGTTTCTTATCGGCCAGCACCTGCTAGAGTCTTCTAGCATTCCCGGCCAATGAATAACAACTGGGCCGAGACAGCCGTGGGGTCACGGCCGGCTCTGCTAAGTTGTTATTGTTTAATGACAGATCAGCGTCCCCAGGTCATTTGGGGACGCTGATCTGTCATTACAACTGGGCGGAGGGAGCCGTGAGCTCCGCCCAGCTGTCAGTCGAGCCGAAGCATATACCTTCGCCTTGGATGAGCCGCTAGTCCCCCTTCGGCTGCTGTACAGGCTGTTGTGAATAGCCCGTACAGCAGCCCTTTGGTTTGACTGAACCGAAATGCTCCTGCGGCCGAAGAGAGCCGAAGGATCAGCCAAAGGTATGGCTGGATCCTTCGGCTCTTTAGTGAATAACCCCCTAAATTAAACAAACTACCCTTACCTCTCTGAAACAACTCTGCTCATCCTTAATAATAACTTTTCTAAAACCCAGATTCCCCATGAAAAAATTGGGACATATTAGTGTACATAAAGTGCGCTGTTGCTGCCGTAACACTTTGGTCAACAGACTTTGTAGTTGTCGGTAAAACAAAGATCCTTTCTTAATAATTGATCTGGAAAATGTCAGCAGACGTCAGTTTGAGTCAGCCAGGAATATACTGTACGCTGAGCATGTTTAATGTTCTGCAGGCCTTAATGAGCTCAGTAATACACAATAAGGAGCATATTTATAAAGCAGTGAATGGGACTTTCACCAAACATCCACTGGTGGTGAATCACTCACTGTCATTTAAAGTGGAACTCCAGGCAGAGAGCCTTTTCTCGTTTCTGTTGTGTAAAAAATACCCCAAAAACCCATTACCTCTGTTGAGATTTATCCCACATCCAGATCACTGCCTAGAGCTCTTCTTTAAAACAAATTCCGTAGGAAGATTTACCTGCAGTGAATGTGAGATTCCCTGCTTCAACAATATAGCCTTAAGTGCTTACAAGGGAGTACTTCCCAAACATTATGTCGTTGTGTGCAGTCTGGCTGTGGATACCGCTGTCTGTATTTCTTACATTAATCAGCTCCAGACAAAAATCATTTTTCGCAGCTTCCATGTTACTGTAGACACATAACGTGAAAATAGATTCAACCGGTTACACTTTGCAGTGCAATTTAATGTTTATTTTTGTTATCAGGAGACTGTTAACTGTTTCAAAATATTTCTCTACATTGTTTTGTCTGTTTCCATAATGTTTTCCTTTAAACTGTTCAAAAGATAACCATTATTGCCTCCATATGCAGGATTTATAAGCTGCTTAGGCAGAAAAAATTATATGGAAAGGTATTGAATGATCTTGGTGATGTGCCAGTTTGTGGACGGCCATGGTGTTGGGAATGGCAGCCTAGGAGGTTTTAACCATGTGAATAGGTGGAGTTTGTTTGTTCAATGGTATGGCAAGTTCAGTGATCCCACCAAGGTCCTGGCCAATACATCCCCAATTCTGTGCACAGCATGAACTGTAGATATCCTGCTCACTACTATGGAAGCTATCCTCTTGCACATGTGTCCACTTCTGTTCTCCCTATATATACCTTGAATGAAGCCAAAACCACTCATGGTTAATGAGCACCTGGGACTATATCCACAAATTGATGACATCCCATAACCATCACTCCAAATTATTGAGCACCTGTGATCATCACCCCAGCTTACTGAACTCTCATGACCATCACCCTGGAGCAGCCTTTCTCTGCCAGGGTGCCTTGGAACCCTGAGGTGCCTTCTGGCTTCCTCAGGAGTGCCTTGTATTTTTTTGCACAGTGTCATGCATTTATGAGGTGCAGGCGGACTTCAAGTGTGAAGAGGGCTTCAGATATGAAGGGAGAACTTTGATGTGAAAGGGGGGGTCTCTAATGTAAAGGGTGGAATCTGATGTGAAAAGGGCTCCAGATGTTAATGGTGGGCGCTTGATGTGAAGTGGGCTTGTAATGTAAAGAGGTGGCTTCTAATGTGAAAGGGGGCTAATATTGTGAGAGAGAGGACTCTGATATGAAATGAGAGGTCTCTGATGTGAAAGAGGCTCCTGATGTGAAGGGCAGGGGGGGGGGGGGGGGCGGGGGGGGG
>NW_017306273.1:4475173-4481293 GCF_000935625.1 Nanorana parkeri
AACCTAATTTTTTGTGTATTATTGTGTGGGGTCACTCCTTAAAACCCATACCAGATAATGGTCTCATGTGAATTTTGCAGAGGCCACTTGTCAGTTTCTCCTTTTTTACATTTACATTTTATACATTGTAGACTGGGATGCTTTGAAATTTAGCATATTTTCAAGGGATGCTGTGACTGAAAAAAAGTTGAGAAAGGCTGTCCTAGAGTGATGAGCACCCATAAACATCACCCCAGATTATTGAGTACCTGTGACCATTTTCATAAATTTATGAGCACGCAGAACCATCTCCCCAGATTGATAAACACATAGGGAGCTACAGCCATCTCTTCAGGTTGATGAGCACCAGTGACCATCTCTCTAGGTTGATGAGCACCCATAATCATCACTGCAGGCTCACGTGTGACCCACTACATAGTTTGAAGAGAACCTTAAACCACATGTGCAGGTTGATAAATGCCCATAACCATCTCCCCAGATTGATGAGCACCCATAACCATCTTTCAAGATTGATGAGTACCCTTGACCATCTCTTTGATAAGCACTTGTGACCATCTATCCAGGTTGCTGAACACCCATGGTCCTCTCCTAGGTTGCTGAACACCCATATCCATCTTCCCAAATTGATGAGCACAATAAAAATTTCTACAGATTCATGATCCCCTAATTCAGTGATCATGATCCTAGACTGATGAGCACTCATGACCATCTCCCTGGGATTATACACCCATAACCATCTCTCCAGGTTAATAAGCACCCACAACTATCTCACAGGTTGATGAACACCCATAACCATTTCCCAAGGCTGATAAACACCCATGATCTTCTCCACGTGCTGATAAACATTCATGACTAGCTTCTCAGGATGAGTATCTGTAACCATCATCCCAGGTTAATGTACCTTCTCTTGTTCTGATGGGCAATCCAACAAGACATACTTTTCCCATTCATACAGAGCTTTGCAAGGATGCCATTTTTATGTCAAGTGGTCCAAACACTGAAGCATGTGCCCAGTCCCCTACAACTCCCCTACAAGTCCATATCTGCAGTCTCTGGCTATTTATTGTAGCATGCCTGTAGTCTTTGAGCACCTCCTGTTACATGTCTACAGCCTCTGACAGCTTTCTGTAGAATTGCATCCTTAGTGCAACCCTTTGTGGATATCAAGGGCTGCACTTGAGGTCCCCTATATCAAGAAGGTTTGACCACCACTGGACTACGGCCATCAACTCATAATTACGTAATGGGCTTTCTCACCAATTCCTAATAATACTTTCAGTTATCCCTTGAATCTGAAATCTAAGTTTCCCACTGAGGCTCTTCTGTGACCTGGCTAATACACAACTTCAAATATTAGATTCTAATTGTTGCTTTTTATGATCATGACATATTTCTTGTTTTCTGGTACCTTAAAATTGCAGGGGAAAAAAAAATCTTTTTGAGAACAACAAAGGTCCTGCTAACCTACAGGGGGAAGTTTCTAATTGCGCAAAGCATGGTGTGTATTTTCTATGTCCGCGGGATTCGAAAAAAACATATTGTTGTGCTATTTTGTTGAGAGGGTTTGAATTCATTATATCGCCTCCCTTGGTGCTCCACAGAAAATCACAAACACTTCCAGAAAAATATATTTCCTATTTTTTTTTTCTCCCCCTCTCTTTCTCTCTCTCTCTCTCCTTGCCCCACGTGCAGAGTTATTGTATAAAGAGATTGATTATTTAAAGCCCTTCCTCATTAAGGTTGTCAAAGTTATTTTTTGCTGTGCTGAAATGTATAAATACAGAGCACCTGGTGAAAATGTTTATTGCACTCACCGATTGGCCTGTGGCCTGCCATAGCGGAAGATAAGTTTGTTTTGAAGCAGATAAACTTTATTAACCATTCGCTGGTCGTGCTTGACGCTTCGGCTATACACTGAAGCCACGGTGTTGTATACTGAACCAATGTGCAGCTTGTCAGTTCAATAGGAACTGGAGACAGTATAGTGGACCTCAATGTGACAGCAAAGCTGACCATACCTGTTACAGTCTCATTGTACAATCTTCTTTAGATCTACCAACAATTAAAATGGCACTAAACTCATGACTTAAATCTTAAAAATGCATTTATGTGCCTTAACTATTAACAAAAATGTATTTTATTTGTGTATCACTCGGCTGTAGATCCTCCAATCATCTCTGAATTGGTGCTGACATTGTCCTTCCTTCTGGAGGGGGGCTACTTTTGTTCTCCATCGTTCCTGTGTGTGTTGTAAAGTAGCCACCGCTCCAAGCCCGCTCCAGTGATGGACTACAATGTCACATTAAGTTTACTAATTTTTATTGAGATTGTAGTCCAGATACTTATTTGTGCTATGCAGTGGCATAACAATAGCACTAGCAGCCCACGTAGCTGCTATGGGGCCTGGGGGTGGAAGGGGGTCCTATGAAGGATTTCAGAAGTTGCTGTTGACCCTGTACCCCCTATGACATTTCCACTCAAGAAGAGCTGACATCAGCTGTACAAAAGGAGGTAAACAGGTCTCTGCTACCAGTCCTTAAATTGGATTTGAAGGGGTCACTGGGGAGCCCATAAAAATGTTGCTGTGGGGCCGCCATGATCTGTAGATATGCTCCTAGTGATATTTTGTGTTACATTTGTCTATTTAGCCCTGTTCAGTCAACCTTGTGGTCCAGATGCACCTTTAACAGACAGCACAGCACGGTTCTATTTTTTTTTTTTTTCGTTCAACCTGCGGGCTGAACAAAAACAAAATAGAACAAATTCCTCCACCCATGATGACCAGCATGGATGGACAAATCCCCCGCTGTTTACTTTGAATGCCGACATTGGGTGCCAGCCCCTGCCAGAGTGCCGAACTAAGCTTGCAGCTGATTCATCTGAAGATTTTCCAACTTGCTCCATCAATTAGCTGATCGAGGAATTCCCGGGAAGAAGGGTGCCAACAGCAGCAGCCGCTACACACTACACTACGCTGAAGAACCGCCATTTGTATCCTGTATATCCAACTTAAGTCTGTGACCTCATTTTTGTCTACTGCAACCAAGCAACACAGCTTGGTCACTGACCCGCCCCCACTCAGCTAGTTGGATCATGAAGAAGCATCACTGGTCTGATACCCCAGTATACTCTATTCTCCGCACTCTCCAGCACGCTCTTAGTGAGAGGTTGACAACAACGTACAATGCAGTGGCTCATATTGTGCTTTCCTATCTGTATTCTGCTATGCAAGAGAACAGAGGAAGCTAATTTAAATATACAATTAGGTACTTACACTGTAATAACAAATACAATTAACTTGTTTTTAATGAATAAATAATCACACTGTTTTGAAAATAAATAGTAGTATCAGGTCACCTACAAGCAATGAAATACGTTTACAATGATTGTATATGTAATTGATTTGAATGTTTTCAGCCCACTCCATTCAGTTCAAAGAGCAAGGCTTTTCTATCTGTTTGTGTACTCCAGCACTTGTTCTCTGTGGCTGTTTATCACAAGTGTCACCTGTGTGTATATGTGATGCCACTGGCTGCTAAGTGGGTGTCAATGCTTATACATGGAGCCTTAAAGGGAACATACAGTCTTATCATTTTCTTTGGATATGCATATAAAACAAGCTCAGCTGGATGTATAAAATCTTATAAATCAGGGATGCACCGATACTGATACTAGTATCGCTATCGGTGCCGATATCGCATATTTGGGTGAGTACTCATGCTCGTCTAAATGCTCTGATACCTTCCCCAATACCGCCAGCTTTCTGGCCAATCAGGAAGTTGGGAGATATATAAATATAGATATTGTAACAAGGACACTCCACTGTAGACCGGAGGTGCAAGTAAGATGCAGTTTATTTGCTTTCAAAACGGTAGATAGCACGAAATCCAACATAAATAGCTTGCTGTAGCATATAACAGATAAGGGCTCACCAATCCTCGAGTTGTCCCGTGCACTCAAGGTGTCCCAGTCTTTTAATAAGTCTCTCTTGCAGCACTGCTGCTCCGGCCTCAATCTTTAGGGCCACTGTCTGGTTCCTCCAGACAACGGCAATAACATGCCAATCCTCTCAATATGGTTCACAAACCCGCAGCTCCCTGCTGCACTGGCCTCCACACTGACTCCAGGGTGGAGCTCTCCTGACTCACAGGTGGGGCCCTGAACACATCCCAGCACACTCTTCATGAGGGATGTACACAGGTGCACAATCAGGTGCTGGTCACTACCAAAGCATGGACCCAGGAATGGAGATTTCATCCCACCCAGAGCTCTAAGAAATCTCCTGGCTCCAGGATCCCAACTATGATCCAGAAAACCTGGAAATAACTGAAAAGGCAGTTCTCTCCTGGTACACGTACTGTCTTCCTGGAGCCACTCAGCCCCTCTGGCTGAGAACCCTGGGTGACTTTGAGGCCACCTAACACCGTGGTATTGCCTCACAATGCCACAATATATATACAGTATATTATATATTCATTTAATAGTCATAATTTTGATCTCCTTTATATTAATGTATTGAGCATAGATAATTCATTAGATTATTGGATTATCCTTAGCGAACCAAATATCATTCATTTATGGTTTACATCTACTTTACTTTACTCATCGTTTAGCAAGCAGTAAATAAATGCAAAAACATTGAAAAAATAAAAAAGTAACAAAATAGTTAAAAACGTACCTGTGTCCCCATTTGTAGACCTGAAGATTCTGGAGCGGCCGTGAAGGATCATGAGCCGGGCGCATGCGCAGTAGAGATCTTTGGCAGGGAGAAGAGTAGATACTTAGTGAAGACCTGAAGATTCTGGAGGGGCCGTGAAGGATCATGAGCCGGGCGCATGCGCAGTAGAGATCTTTGGCAGGGAGAAGAGGAGATACTCAGTGAAGACCTGAAGATTCTGGAGCGGCCGTGAAGGATCATGAGTCGGGCGCATGCGCAGTAGAGATCTTTGGCGGGGAGAAGAGGAGATACACAGTGTAAGTCAATGCATGGAGCGTGCACGCGCGCAGAGACTGTGGGACACAGAAGACACAGCAGTCTGCGCTGGATCAGAGACCGGCACCAGCACTGGAGGGACTCCTGAAAACTACTTGAAAGAAGATGATCGGATCTAGAGGCATCATTTAAGGTAAGTCCTTAAAGCAGCATGGGAAGGGGGGGGAGGTGTGACTTTAATGTCACGTTAAGCCTAGGACTATATGGACTACCTATATTAAATGATACATATTGGTTATAAGGGTAATTTCGTCCCCTTTACGAATGTATCTTTTTTTTCAAAGCAAATTTAATAAAGCAGCCAACCCCCCGTTCATTCATACCACCTCCATTCCCCTGGTGCCATTCCACAACTGTTAGCTGGCTGACCTCTCTCCTTTCCTACGGCCTTGCTCTTATTTTTCAACCTGTGCCGAGTATTTACAAATGCGCTCCCAAAATAGCATGGCAAACTTTTCCTACAGCACATAAAATGGGACCTGTATTTGCTTTGTGGCTGCCCATGCCAGTAGCTATAAAACAAGCCCGGTATGCATAATGGCTGCCAAGTCTTAAAGGTGAGATGTCAGGAGACAACCAATGGTCTCTTCCTTTCAATGACTTCTTTTTTTTTTTCTTTCACCGTTCACTCCATTTCCTCGACTGCATGCATTTCCCCCCTTCCTTTTCTAATAGAATTACTCTTATCTGCAAGTGATTTAAACTCCAAGGTTTACCGAAGATTTAAAGAGTGTGAACACAGTTGGAATGTTTTAAACTAACAGTACAAGTTGCATTTTAAGAAAATAATTAACTCCCAAGGGAGGTGCGGTTCTTGGATTGGTGACAAATTCAAGTCTGGCTTTCCCTAGATGGAGTTCCCAAATAATAAAATAGATTTGCTTCCCTACTGGTGTCAGCCGAGAAGCTGTTACTCGCTAGCCGACTGTCATTTTAGTGGACCCGTTAGTGCATTAAAGGCACAATGGAGTGAAGGTAATCTTACGTGCAAAGCTTTACTGAGCGACAGCAACTTTTATTTACTGACCTTTGGTGTTAAATTAATTTAATGTCGTACTTCTTGCTTAAATTTATATACTGTGTGCATTTTTATGTAGGCATGTTTTTTGTTTGTAGCAAAATATAAA
>NW_017306273.1:4481309-4487493 GCF_000935625.1 Nanorana parkeri
AAAAAAAAAAAAGAAAAGTGTTCAGTAATTTATTATTTATGTTGTGAAGATGTTATGTAGGAGTTTGTTATGGTAAAACAAAAATAAAAAATATGTGTTTTTTTTTTTTTAAAAAAGGTTGTGAAAAGAAGTTGGATTTTTTTTAAGTTCTGCCCCCATTCAGTAAAAAAATAATAAAATACAATAATATATTGTACATACAATAAAAATAAAAATACAAACAACAAAAATGACAACAATAATAATAATGATAACAATAATAATTTAAAAATATTGATAGACATCAATAATGGAAATGCTAAAATAATAATAATAGTGATGTCATAATAATAATAACAACAATAATAGTAATAATTAGGGATGCGCCGATACTTTTCAGATACCAGTGCTGATACTTGGCATTTTCATGAGAACTACGAGGGTTGCAGAGGTTGCAGCTGGGACCGGGCTCCGGCGCTCCACCACTGTCCTGAAATCATTAATCGATATTGTTTTAGAAAAACTGTCACATGACAAAAATGTATCAGTACTTGTATGTGTGAGTACTTGGGCAAGTATCAGTACTTGTACTCGCAAAACTGGTATCAGTGCATCCCTAATATATATGTTTATTTAAAAAAATCATACATTAAAAAAGAAATGTACAAATCCCGGGAGCTCCGTGTGCTCCTTACAAATGACAGCTTCCTCCTAACTTTTGAATGTTTCTCTATTCTAGTCTTGGAGCTGGAAAAGTATCTGTACTTGTACTTGTACCGAGTATGGTACTTGGTATCAGTGCATCCCTAATAATAATAATAATAATAATACTACTACTAATAATAAAATAAAAATATTCATCAAAATCAGTAATGATGATTATGAAATAATAATAATGTGTCACACCTACTATATATACTGAAATTAAAAAAGACCCTTTTTAAAAGGTAGTAGGCCCTCTTGTTTTACTGACCAATCACTTCACTCCATCAGTGGGCTCTCTTGTTATGTAGTGACAATGGCACTGGCTCCCTCTCATCAGCATAACTAAAAGGATTACAAATTCAGCAGACTAAACTCTTCTTGTCCTATGGTTTTCCAAACAGAGAGACCTCAAATCTCATCAGCATTTTGGCTAACACCAGCAGGGCATGGCAAGCACTGTTTTCACAGTCAAGCCCTGTTAAAGGCTACAGGCATTGAAGATAAAAGTCACCAAAAAGATATTTTTTATGACCAACACTGTTTTATTCCTTTTAAATGCTCGATTGTAATCATTGGTTGGCCAAATCTTTGCTAAGAAATTGATGAGCCTATTGTCCGCAATCTTCCTAGATTACCTGTGTACCTTACAGATGCTGCATCCCGGTGGTATTGTGGTGTTGCCCTAAATACGAGAGTGTTGGGCTCAATAGCAGCTACATGGAGTTTATCTGGTTTTCTTGTTTGTTTGTGTGTGTGTTTTTTTTTTTAGAATCAAAATTGAATATAGAATATGACTTTTTAGGGTACCCTAAAAAATCCATCATGTTCTATATTCAATTTTGATTCTGATGTAGTGGGATGTGGTACCCCCTAATCCAACCCTATCCCCAATTAATATTTAGATTTTTTTTTTTTTTAGGTTAAATAGAATTTCCTCTTACAATCTAATTGGCTGATTGGCTTATTGACTCCCGATCACAATGGCCCTATGAAGCCTTTAATTCTGTATAACTGTGGCATAGACTGTAGATTGCAGACTACTATGGGCCCCTAGACTGATGTGAATGCTTCTATAAACACTGCATAGTATACGTTGCTGCTATAAACATGAATACACATAAATAAGGTCTTTATAAACTTGACATTATCACTATTTAAATCACACCTTAGGACATGCATTATAAATTATACAAAACATATAATAATACATATTGAAAGCGACATCTTTATTATGCTAACACGGAGTCGTAACCAGCATACAATATTTGCAAACATCTACAGTATACACACTTTAAACTTTATTGGTGTACAAAAAAATAAAATAAAAAAATAAAAACACCTTTCACTAATAGAATGCACGGCTGAAGAATTGAATTAGAATATTAAATAAACATATTGATTACAATTATATCCGTATCCTGAGATTAAGTGTAATGCATTTAGCAACATTGCATAGAAATGAAACACAATTATTTCCTATTCTTAGTGGCTTTTGTATTGGCGAGTGAATAGATATTGTGCGTGCTTGTTAATGTTTAAAAAAAAAAAAAAGTCAGAATTAAAAGCTGCAGGGCCATGTGACCCGCCTGTAGGTCTCTATTAGTGCACGTCATCTCTCTAGTGCCATCTAGTGTCTCGCCGGCTGCTTGGCACTTGATCATATGTCATCTACAGTCATCCCCAGTGCAGAGCTCGACGATCATTATTATATTTTTGCACACTACATGAAAAAATAAACAATGACCTTTTTGTCTCGGGATGGTCAGGGTCGATGTGGCTCTTGCAATGCGGTCCTGATAACAAAAAAATAAATCAATATGGAGCCTTTTGAAAGGTCACCGTTAAACAATCCCCAGATGTAATATGTCGGAATGCAGAGTGAGATTCATATTTTGGACAAGAGAGGAAAACAATTTAATAATCCGGTAATAAATGTAAGATGATAGCTTGTGTTGGGATGCTTCCATTAAACTTATGAAGAGATTTTTTACTAGGTGTCGCTGAAGAAGAGTTGAATATTGTCATGTGGAAAAAACAGAACGTGGAGCTGGAAGGTTAGGTGTGTCCTCAAAATATATTTGGAGTGTAAAAGGTGGCCTGAGAGGTCTGGAGTTTGTGTGGTCTCGGGATTGTAACTGGAAAGGACTTGGCCCTCAAGCAGACTGAAAGGATAATTTCACCCCAAACCTGACATGTTAGGTGGATTCTAATACGTAGGGATGAGCGAGATTAAAGTAACCCTAAACTCAGGAGTTAAGTCTTAAAAATACATTCAAGTACCTCCACTATTAACAACAATGTATCTTATTTGTGTATCACTCGGCTGTAGATCCTCCAATCATCTCTGGATTGGGGCTGACACTGTCCTTCCTTCTGGAGGGGGGCTACTTTTGTTCCCCATGTTCCCTGTGCAGCGGCGTCACAAGGGCGGTGCGGCCCACACTCGGGTGACACCATTGGAGGGTTGACACCAAAATGACTGACAGTCATTTTGGTGTCACCCCCCTCTAAGAAGTCGGGCACTCGGTCATGGACAGTGTCAGGAGAGAGGAGGGGACCCGGCGGCACACCTCATCCCGCTGGGTGAACGTCCCCTCCTCTCTGCCGGTGTCCATCACTAAGATTTTTATCAGGTTACTCAGGTTACATCTTCTATCAGGTTACTCATCAGGGAAAGCCTCCCCGCTTTGTAACCTGTCATGAATGTCATTAATTACAGGCGGCACTGCATCCGACTTTTGACATCTAAGTTAGGTTACACAGCAGCGGGCTTCCCCACTGCTAGTGTAACCTAACTTAGTGAAGCAAGAGCTGCAACAGCCTCTATTTGCTGTTGTAGGCTTGAGCTCTGTGGATAGCGTGGACCAATGGCAAAGCACCATTGGTGCAGGGGCAGGGGGAAATGCCTCATCGAGAACGGACTACACTGCACGTCACTGCTACAATCTCATGTTTAGTTTACTAATGTGTATTGGAAATGTAGTCCATCCCGGGAGTGAGCTTGGAGCTGTGACTACTTTACAACACACACAGGGACCATGGGGAACACAAGTAGCCCCCCTCCAGACGGAAGGACAGTGCCAGCACCAATTCAGAGATGATTGGAGGATCTACTGCCGAGTGATACACAAATAAGAGACATTTTTGGTAATAGTTATTGTACCTGCATGTATTTTTGAGATTTAACTCCTGTGTTTAGTGTCACTTTAAGTTACCTATTGAAGGATCTCTTACCACTCTGGAGTCAGAGTGGGAAACCCAATGGAGATTCCATGTGTAAATGGCCAACAGTGATGGGGTCAGTAAATGGTTAGGTTACATACATTACTTCACATTTGGATTTGTTGAGCTCATTTTAAATCTGGTCCTTCTTTATGTTTCCTTAATTATCTGAGTTGAGATAGACTTTTTATGGTACACTACAGTGAGCTTTTCAGACCTAACATTGACACAGAGTTACTCTCTGAGTTGAGATAGACTTTCTGGTACATGGGAGCCGACCAGGGCCGGATTTACTCTCTCTGCTACCCCAAGGCCAGGTTCCTCAATACGCCCCCCTCCCACACCCCCCCCCCCCCCGCATGGAGAATGGCAGACCTGCAGGCTGCATACAAGTGATCTTAGCGACATCACCGAGATCACTTGTATAAAACAAACGGTGGCTTCCCTGCTGTACATTTAGCTCTTTCCCAAAGCAGGGCTAAATGTAAAAAACAACTACCCGCCCGGCGCCCGGAACTGCATGTCGGGAGATAGGAATTCCGCACCCCTGCTGCCCTGGATTGAATCCTGGCCATCCATGACTATTTTGGTCAATCTGATCATCTGTTGAACTCCACAGAATCTCTCTCTTCCGCCACCAACCAGCCATTCTCTCGAAGCAATCACGTGAACCAAAGTCCTTTTGTTACAAGTTTTAAAACAAATCAGGACCCAAAACTCGCTCATGCTTCTATAATGTGAGCCATTTTTTCGATGTAATTCGCCTCTTAAAATCAGATTTATCATACTATATATTGTACTTTTATAAACGACACGCCGTTCAGGACATTCAGAGAAATATGAAAGCCTTTCAGCTACAACACAAAGCCGTCATTAATATACCATATATCTGTTTCCATGTCGGATAGTCAGACGTTAAATTTGGGGAAACAAGCTGTAGTTCTTTGGAAAATGTGCATTGAAGACTTGTAATGGGATCTAGGACTGTGATTTATCCAATACATATATTTGTGCATATGTTCATAAAAAAGTATTCCTTTCTTGCTGGCAATAGAGAGAATATTTTATTACATTCTCATTTTTTTTTCTATTGGGGGCTGAATAATGCAAAACATCTGCACGGTACTTTGGGATTTATATGTTACACTTGTTCAGAATGTAGCTCCTTCTGGCACACGGAGCCACCAGAATAAGTTTATTAGTAACCCAACTTTGTTTTTAAAAAGTATATATATTTTGTATTCCCTGGTAGTGATATTCATGTGCTTGAAGCTGAACTCCAGGCAAACAGCTAAAGACATATAAAAAAGATGTTTTACCTGCCAAAGTATGTGTATTTCTGTCCATTCCGTGCTGAGATTTACACAGCTCTGCCACACAGTACTTTATCACAGGCATTTATATAGCGCCAACAATTTGCGCAGTGCTTTGCATGCTGTACATTCACATCAGTCCCCACTCTTAAGGAGTTTACTATCTAAGGTCCCTATTAGACATTATTAGAAAAAATTGTTTCGGTTCGGATATTTCGTTATTTCAGGATTGGGATCCCAAATTCAAATTGGTTCGGGGTTTCCTATTCAGACGGATGAGTTTACCAATATTCGTTGTGAAAAAAACAGGAAACCATCTACAGATATTAATACTACAGCTGAGGCTCCTAGACATGAATGGCATTCGGGATCCGAATTTCTGAATTGCGTTTGGCAGCTCCTGAATGCCATTCGGGTCTGGGAGCCATATACATATATTACTAAAGCTGAGGCTCCCAGACCCAAATGGCATTCAGGAGCTCCCCAATGCAATTCAGAAATTCGGATCCCGAATGCCATTCATGTCTGGGAGCCTCAGCTTTAGTATTATATGTATATACTGTATATGGCTCCCATGTTGCCATAACGAAAATTCGTATTCAGACCCATTCGGATGCATTAAACCAAAAAACACATCTGATTGGCCAGCAAAGTCACATGTCCATTTCAGTTTTGTTTTTTAATGAAATTCGGATGGGATCTTTGGATTCGGACACATTCGGAGGCATTGGGATTCAGAACGAATCACACATGTCTAGTCCCGATCTCATATACATACAGGGCAATTTTAGACAGGAGACAATTAAGCTTCCATGTTTGGAGTGTGGGAGAAAACCGGAGCACATCTATGCAAGCACAGGGAGAACATGCAAACTCCATGCAGATCGTGTCCTAACCAGGATGTGAACTGGGGACCACAATGCTGCAAGGTGGAAGTGCAAGCCATTACTATACTGCCCATAAAA
>NW_017306273.1:4488159-4488720 GCF_000935625.1 Nanorana parkeri
ATAAAAGCACATACACATCAAATAGTGCAAAGTGCTTATTTGCTTAATTCTTTTATTTCGTAAACATATTTTATTTTTAGTTACTCGCACTGTGCCTCTGAACTTGTTTGAGAATTTGGCTGCTCTGGGATAAGTCAATTCCCTAGCACAGCCTCCTCCCTGTATGGGATAGCCCTGTTCTCTTCTGGGTGTGTTTAATGCTTGCCTATGCTGGCCCAGCTCCTCCACCCCTCACCTCCCTACATTAACATTTAGCGATGGGGAATTCTATAGCGTGTCATTTGATTGACAACTCAAATCTGCTGGGGTTGCATCACTTGCAAGAGCGGCACTCGGCCCTTCGAATGTCTACACAAGGCAGACTCTTACCGGGAAATAACATGCATAAAATAAGTTAAAGACACATATCATTTCATGGGAAGATTGCAGTTGAAATAATGGTCTGGTGACAGGGTCTCTTTAACATATACTCAATTAAAATGACTTAAATACCCTTATATATGGATTATAAAAAAAAAAACGTTAATGGCAGCTGCCCTTCTACGAGCTGAAGACGTGAGA
>NW_017306273.1:4488838-4490225 GCF_000935625.1 Nanorana parkeri
TGCGCCGCCATTATCTGCCTCTACGTATACGCACCACACCAATTATTTCTGCCGAAGCTTCCAATGAAAATGTCACGGCGACATTTCAGGGAAATCGTGACAACCGATGTCTGTTTCCTAAACACAAGAGGCGGCTGTGTGTCAGTCCCTGGAACACTGCCATGTGTGTACAATCTACTTCTCAGCTATCTGCATTCCTTTGAACACAAATCCTTTGTTTTGATTGTCATCTGAATTATCTTGTCATCGGGAAAATAATTAACTTTTATTGTTCCATAAAAACAATCGAGCAAGTGTGTTCCCCGAGGATGGGATCACACAAAACAATGATTATCTTCCTACGCCACGGCAAGTCATTGCACGCTGCCCGGCTTCCTGATTGGTTGGGAAGCTGGCTCCATGCTCCCTCATCACCAGAGATTTTGCTTTTTTTATATATATATCTTTTGTTGCATCTCCTGCAGCCAGTTCCTGTCTACATGCACTGCATGTAATGTCTGCATTAAGGGGGGTGTTCTTGATGGTGACAACAGGTGCCTGCATGATGTGTGTTAAAATGGCCAACGTAGGAAAATAAATGAAGGTAAGGGATGATTGTTGTCACCCTATTAAAAAAAAGTGCCTGAAGGATCTTCATAGCAGGATCACCAGCGATTATATTTATAAAAACTAGAGATTAATAAATAATTAAAAAAAGGACGCATCCACTCGCTTATGACTTCTTTTAAGGGTTTCCTTGCCCACTTTTATTGAATTCAACTCAAAAGCCCACACAGGTTTACCCTCGGTTTCAAACACAAAGTACAGTTTTCTTTCTTCAGCAAAATAGCACTTTCAAAGTCCTCCGACTTTAGGTAGCGTGTTTACCAAACACTCTTCACCACACAGGTGACACACTCCTCAGTCTGCCAGCCACAGACTGGTCCAGGGTGGAGCCCTCCTGACTCCTAAAGAGACCTCCTCTGTCACCCAGGTGGATCCTTGAACCTGACCCAGCATCCTCCTCATAAGCGCTGTGCACAGGTGCGCCATCATTTGGTGCTGGTCACCACTAAAGCCTGGACCCAGGAATGGAGATTTCATCCCTCCCAATGCACCATGCCCCTCTGCCTGCTGCTCCCCCAATGTGACCCAAAGAGATGCCGTCTGAGGCAACAACCCCAGGCTGCCTCTTCAAAGGGAAGGGCCCTAACTTACAATTTAATAAGGGCCTGAAAATACAAATACTTATTTGAGCCTTAAATTGAGCCCACTGTGACCCCCTACACATTATTATTAATTAAGCTTCTATATCCTTGCAGATAAAAAAAAAACCAAAGCACCATTCTGCCTCTTGTCTTTCCCTCGTGTTAAAAAGGAAATAAAAAAAAAAAGAATGGAGACCGCG
>NW_017306273.1:4490297-4490860 GCF_000935625.1 Nanorana parkeri
GCGCCCTATTCACAAGTGTCAATTGTAATAACTGATGTCTTCTATTGTGGCGGCCGGTCGGCCAACACAAACACTAAGGAGGGCATTGTATGAAAGCCATAAGTTACATGGTCTATGACATGGAAAATTCTACAAGCCGTGTATTACAGGAGCCTTCATAACAGCCAATAATGGGAAAGTGTCAACCTGCGAGCGCTGATAATCGCAATTCTAAGAATTAGGAGCTTGCTGGAGAGAAAGCCGCGTAACATTCAGGAGCCTGGGCTAAAATGCGACTGTGTGTGTTCCTAGTTCTCAGAGCCGCTGCCCATCGAAAAAAATAGTCATACTGTCACATGCCTTCCTCGCTCCGGTGCCGATAGGCTTCCCCTCTCCATTGGCCAGTGGCACCTTTGGGGTTCGCAGCCGGCATTGCAGCTGATGACATCATGTCTGTTAAAGGCGCCATGCCTAGGAGCTGTGTTCCAGTGTCCAACGCCGGAGCAACGTTCAGTTTACCTCCGAGCTCCTTCGTCCCAGGCTTGCATTGCCTTGAAGTGACTTCCTGTGCACTGACTCTTTGC
>NW_017306273.1:4490890-4506175 GCF_000935625.1 Nanorana parkeri
GGGGATCCCACGTCATAGGCTTACACGGGAAGTATTGTGCTTTTCCTGGAGTTACACTTTAACTTCTTATCTTCCTCCTGAGAGATGGTCACATGGTCCCCCATACCTGGAAGCACTGGGCGAAGGGACAGGGAATTAAAGCCCTAACAACGAACTACTTTTATTGGGTCCCTTTGAGTCTGTTAAGCATTTTGTTGTATCTGTTCAGCCAGTTGACTCTGCCAGAGATCTTTGCAGCGTAAAAGGAAACGATAAAATATAAAATCTCCAGCAGGGGAAGTCTGAGGGGATCTCCAAATCAGCGTCCTCTGCTCCCGTATGTTTTTTAAAAAGGTCTACGCGTTTCAGGGGCACGCCCCCTTCATCAGAACCTGAGGTCACCTCAGGTTCTGATGAAGGGGGGCGTGCCCCTGAAACCCCCTGCTGGAGATTTTATATTTTATCGTTTCCTTTTACGCTTATGATCATTGGCTTTCGTGTAAGTACATTTTCACTTGCGTGTTGTACTCATCAAATAAAGGTTTTACACTATGGAGGCGCTCTGTGTTGCTTTTGTTTCCCAGATGTCCCGTTACTTCCTGCCCCAATAACAGGAAGTGAGGAGAATTATCTGCAGGGGGACACATATGTTAGTAGCGTGGGAATGGGTCAGAACAATGATTACATTGCTGTCTATTCTTTCCTGTATTGGTGGAAACCGACCCCCTCCCATATCTTATTAAGGGTGTCACTAAGACAGGAAGTGGGGGACATCTCCCAAATGATGAAATAAATGTGAAAACAAAACTTCATCCAAAAACAATACAAAAAAATGAATCGCTAATTAAAAGAAAAAAAACAAAAAACATTTTTTTGCTGCAATATTCACCTTCAATCCGGAGATTTCCCCACAGTACTTATTTCTGCCACTAGATGTCCTCAGTCAGCATCATTCAACCCACTTCCTCTGAGCCCAGGTCACCACAGACCTACCCCCAGCCTGTGAATGGACAGTGAAAGGAGAAGCAGCACAGTGATGGGCTCATCTTTCTCTCATTCTGCCTTCTCCTCCTATCAGCATGCTTCTTATCAGCACATGGCTCCCTGTACTGCTTCTTCCTCTCGTCATTCAACCCACTTCCTCTGAGCCCCTTGTCATGCTAGACCCACTGCAGCCTGTGATTGGACAGTGAAAGGAGAAGCAGCACAGTGATGAGCTCATCTTTCTGTCATCTTTCTGTCACTCCACTCTCTCCTCCTAACAGCATGCCTCTTGTGAGCACATGAGCTGATTGGTTCCTTGTGCTGCTTCTTCCTCTTATACTCATGCCCTGCGTTACAGCGAGTAGAAGAGGATGGTACCAGGTCACATGGAGGTACTTACACTGCTTTCATCAGGACTGAGGGCTCTGGAGAGGAGTATTGAGGCAGGGTGCTGTGATGTTTTCACGAAGCTACGTACAGCACTCTGCTGGTCCCTCCCACCAGCCACCTGCATTGCATAGAGAAGCACAGAGACCGGGTGATGATGTCACTGAGTCTAACATAAGATATGCAATGAAAACTATTTGTATGAAACGGGGGCATCCCGAGGCCGAGTGACACGCGAAGCAGAGACCGGATGACACCCTGCCGTGACGTCATCGCGCATGCGCGGTCATCTTATTGACGCCTTCCCGCCAAGATGGCCGCCGGCAGAGAGAGGAGGGGACGTTCACCCGGCGGGATGAGGTATGATGCCGGGTCCCCTCCTCTCTCCTGACATTATCGGGCTCTCAGTCCGTGACCGAGTGATAGACTTTTCATAGAGGGTGTCAGGGTGACACCAAAATGACTGTCCGTCATTTTGGTGTCACCCCTCCAATGGTGTCACCCAGGTGCGGGCCGCACCCCCCTTGTGAGGCCACTGGTATGAAACAATATCTTTGGCCAGAGTTCAGGTTTTGCACGCTGACCCCGTTTGGAGCATGTTTAGTAAATGAGGTGAAAACCGAGAGAAACATTCACCGTACAATGAAAAAAATTCGCATTGCTTAGTGAATGAGATGAAGTTGCGCTGACTTCCATCCTCCAATCATATGCAAGCTAAATCACCGCTTTTTATTTCCCTCGCACATGATTGGGTGTTCCTCGCAAAGTAAACTGTCACTTTGTTTCCCCCTCGTTCACAAAGATAAATAAACAATGAGCTTTGAAAAGTGAACGCGTTCCACTCCTTTAGTAAGCCGTCGCTGTGATCAGCCAGACTCACCGCAGGCTCCCTATATCCGCTCCTGCCACCTAGAGGAGGAGCGGAGAACTGCGGCCCCCACACAACAGCCGCTGTGTTCAATGGACGTTTCCACAGATGAAACTAATGGGCATTGTGGGCGCTGCTGCCAATTGCCATCAAATAATTTAAAAAGAGCGTCTGCTTTGGCTACCATACCCCCTCCCCCCTCCTTCCCGATAAATAGGCGTCTGACTCCCCTGCGCTGAGCGTTCATTACTTCACTGAAAATGGTGCTCTTTGTCTAAAACAAGCAGGAAGTGGGCCATAAATCTCCCCCTCTTAAAAGGCACCTGAAGCTTGCGGAGCAGATATGTTCCCAATCAGGGGACAGGCAGTAAATACACATTTATACACAGCACGTTCCCTCGGCTGGCCTGACCTCCGGCTGCAGCAGGGCACCCAGAGGAAATTTGTTTAGTTCAATAAAAAAAAGAAAAGGCGCGCGCCGTATATCAATCGCGTATTGTTAGCGATGGAAACAATCCCGGCTAAATGGGCCGGATTTTAATAAACGTAAGTATGAGGGACTCCGAGATAACCGCCATTCGGCAGATGACATCTCGCCGAGCCGATGGGCCGTTAACTCTTTGTGACGCCGGGCAAGTGTGCGGAGAAATCGTCACCTGGCTTATATAAATTGTGACACCCCCTCCTCCAAATTCACACCCGAGCGTTTTGCCAAATGTTTCCTGAAGCGCAACCGTGCTCAACATGAAGGATCTCATTATTGTCAATGGAGAGCGCTGTGACGTGCGCAAAAGTACAGGAGCTTCTTTTCAGGTAGAATGGCGCATTTTTTGTCCCATAGATTGCAATGGAGGAACCTGAAAAACATGCATCCAAAAAACTCCAAAAATCTGTTCATCCTGCCAGAAATCTTACGAGCTGATAACTTCCTGTGCTCTCTGCCTGCGCTGCACTGTTATCATTTACATTGTTCCAAGCTATCTCTGTGGACTACAAAGCAACCTCTGCTAAGAGGAGAGGGGGAGGTGTTATCTAGTCCTGACATACTTCCTCATCTATGGTGTCAATGCTAATCCTCCATAGATACAGTAGGGTAAGTGAGCGTTGCCACCCCAGGACAGGAAATGTGTTACTGGCAGAAGCTGTCTCTATATCTATCTCTATTTTATCTATTTATTTATTCTTTCTCTCTTTCCTTCCTTGTTTCTTTCTATTGTCTATCTTTTTACTTATCTCTCTATTATCTCTTTCTTTCTTTCTCCCTCTATCATCTCTCTCTCTCTCTCTCTCTCTCTCTCTCTCTCCTCCCCCTCTTTCTCTCTCTCTCCCCCCCTCTCTCTCTTTCCCTCTCCCTCTCCCCCCCCCTCTCCCTCTCTCTCTCTTCTTCCCCTCTCCCTCTCTCTCTCCCCCTCTCTCTCTCTCTTTCCCCCTCACTCTCTCTCCCTCTCCTTCGCTCTCTCTCTCTCTCTCATCACACACTTTCTGCTCTCCTATTATACAGCGACAGTCTAGTACTCCATCAGCTCGGACCTTTGCCGGCTTGTTACTGGGAAGGCCTGGATTTCATTAACATTTATTAGGTGTTAAAGGACGGCTGAACAGGGGAAAAAAAGTGATCCGTGAATTGATTCTTATATGATGTGTTCAGCTTCATTCAGAGCTTAGTGAGGAAACTTATTGCCGCTCATTATAAGTGCCTCATATCCATCGAAACACCAACTTTGCTGATTGGGAAAGAGAAATAAAATAAAAATAATCCGGAACGTTCCCTGACATGGAACCTGTGGTAGTTTATGAGTCCCCAGGACAGGAGCACTTTGGACAGTTCCCCAGTCTCATGAATGTTCCACTGGTTCTGCCGGTGCTGACCTTCATTTTGCCATGACGTGAGTTCGGCCATTGTGAATAGTTTTCTGCCATGACTAGGTACAGAGCAGTGCCCGGGCACCATGGAGCTCCTACTATGGGGTCCATCAGGAAACCACTCATGTTATTCCTTCTCTGTAGATGGTAAAGGTGGAACTGACGGCACTATAGAGTCATCCAACTCCTTCCTGTGAGCCCAGGCTGTCAAGGACACTCCCCCTGAGCTAGCATCATCATTGCCATCTCGGCTCACATAGTATGCCCCTTACAGGTAATATGAGCGCAAGTTCTATGCAGCATTGAAGACCACCTGATGCTAGAGAAGAGGCGACCATCACGTGACCACCTGGAGGACACTTGGAATTAAGGGAAGTATGCTTCAATTTGTTAATTGCCCACTCAATTCTTCCCCATACCCAAAAGCCCCACCCGGTAATTAGGGCATCAGCAAGAATACAAGCTGCATTCATTTCTATCTACCCGGACTTCAGCTTTAGCCGTATGTGTTAATATGTTAATTATCATATTTTTTTACTTTGCTTGATTTGCTTTTATATATATATATATATAACAGCTGGCTCTGCCTATCTAGAGGCAGAGCCAGTTGTACCCGCCCCCTCCCATTCCGCCAGTCAGCGCTGGAGGATCGGAGGGGGGAATCTAGCCCCTCCCCTGTCATGGCTCTCCTGCCGTGACAGGATCGAGAAGTGAGCGAACGCCGGAGTGTGTTCGCTCACCTCCCGATCTACTGAGCCGACCTGTGACAGTCTCATTGTCACAGGTCGGCTACAACTATGAGGTGAGTGAAAATCCCTCACCTCATAGTTCTCCTTTCATAAAGTAACAAATATCTAAAAGTGAAAATTAAAAAAAAAACCTATAAAATCTTAAATGATGAAAAATCCAGAAATAATAACTGACTATCTCTGCTCTCAATAAAAATGTGTCTGTCCTTCCCCTTTAAAGACATATGTCTTTCTTAGACCTATCTGTGTATCTATGTAACTAAAAGGTCATTCCTCTTTCTCGGGCGGAAGGCAGTTATTCGGGAAAAGGATGGGACACGCCACTCTATAGACGCTATTAAAATAAATACTAATATGTATTTTAGCATCTGTGATGTTTGAGTGATCTACCCTGGATATACCACCCTTTACATTACACCCTGGAAGCGGCTTTTAAAGCTGGCCGTCATAAACAGCTCAGGGCCCAATTTATATCCACTTAATGCAGCCATGCAGGTTAAACACACAAACCACCTGAAATTATTAACGTGGATTGAAAGCTATTAGCGTCCGATCGCCACCAAATAACAGGCATTAGCTTGCTCGTTAACCCGGCTGTTATCAATTAAAACGGCATCGATGATATTTTCCGAAAGGATAAAATGGTATTTTTTATGGTGATGGGCACTTGAGAACGGTGGCGGTTGGACGGGTTGTGCCGCGGTTAATTAAACGTGTTTAATTGAATGGCTAATTGATGGAATGGGATGAGGTGGAGGGCGCACTGTCTTCTGGACCAATGATACGCTTCCTAGGTGAAGGGTGGGATGTCGGTGATCATTGTGGCGTCTGCTCACTCCCGTGTATCCTATAAACCAGTGGTTCTTAACCTGTGTAACCTCCGGACCCACATTTGTCCTTGGTCATTAGGTCACGACCCAAGTCGCACTGCAATGGAACGCACGGCATTGCGGTACCGCGCATTCCGGTGCGGGCAATTGAACAGTGGGCGGGAGGTACATTTGGGGTGCCATTCGAATGGATGGCAAAGCAATGCACCTCCCACACCAGATCGCGTAGTAGGTGCGATTGTGTGGTACAGCTCGATAATTGCACGGGACTGTATGAATCACGCACTGTACTAGTGTGAGCGGGCCCTGAAAAACACTGACAGACACACACGACCACAGACACAATCTCACACACTCACAGACATTCTCAACCACACACATCAACACTTTATTTTTTAAGAACCACCCAGTCTCCTTACCTTACGAGAACTGGAGTGGATCCTCGGCCTGGGTCCAGTGTGGGCTGCTGTGCTGGGACAGAGCTCCATCCATATGCATTACTTGTACAGATCCCTTGCATGTCCTGTAGAGGTTCCGGGAGCCATAATGTGATGTCATTCCGGTCCAGGCGCCTCTACAGGACATGCAGGGGCGTAACTAGAAATCACAGGGCCCCATAGCAAAATTTTGTATGGGGTCCCGTGATTGCTAGTTATGCCACTTGCAGAGCCCACCGGAGAGTGACCCTGCAGAGCCCACCATAGACTCTCTATAGTGGGCTCTGCAGGGTCTGAGATCTCTTAACTGTCAGCGCTGTCCGCCTCTGTGGTCGCCGAGCCCCCGACTCCTGTTCCGTCCCCGGGCCCCGCCTTCTCTGCTATCGACAGGCCCACCTCCTCTTACATCACTGGCCCCACCTGCTCTTAGGTCGCTGGCCAGTTATGTAAGGAGGCGGGGTTGCTCTTAGGTGGGCCCCGCCTCCTTCTTTCTGAACACCGCTCTCATCTGCCGCAGCGGCTGGCTGTCACTGACACAGCTCCGCAGCGGCTTTGAGGGGAAATGCGCCGCGGCCGCTGCTGAGCTGTGTCAGTGACACCGTGAACTGACAGCGCTGCGCTAGGGGGAGGCTGAGGAGCCTCTCACCTAGAAATGTGGAAGGCACGCGGTGACCCACTGAACACAGGGTCGCTACCCACCATTTGAGAACCACTGCTATAGACTGTATATGCCTTTGACAAATTTCAACTTTGTTATAGCAGAACTCCGGCATTCGGCCATTCACTCTGTCTCATTCATCTGCAGACCAAAGAGATGAGCTTCCATCTGCTTATATAACCTGATGGGTAAAAAAAAAAGAATTAAACATTTTTTTTCTATATAAACTATTGTTTCTATTTCACCCTTTATTAACCCCTAGCTTATATGAAACCGCCCTAGTTAACTCCTTCTTTCCCTTCTCCTCTTAACTATTATTTTCCTGAGAAAAATATAGCAAGTCCAGTTGACCTATTTTTTTTTTTTACAGATATACCATGACCTGGATGAATGAGAACATTCACAGACATATTATTTTCCTGATTTCTTTTTTTTTTTATTTCTATTTTTCTGACCATTAACATTTCAACTTTTTTTAATTTATTTTTTATTTGTTTTGTGCATTTAATTTTACTTGTGTTACATAAAAGAACTGTGCAAAATTTAAATAAAATAAAATAAATATTTTATTTGCTTATAGCTTTGCAAAGTGCAAGTGTCGCAATAAAAATTTGGCAAACTTGAAAAAAAAAAGCACCTTATTTTCTTTATTTGATTTGTTAATAACTTTAAAATGATTTGTACCAGAACCATAAAGAGTACAGTTTACATTAATCAGCCCCAGTTAACTTCTTCATTCCCTACTCTCCTTTACTATTATTTTCCTGACTTTTTTATTACTATTTTTCTAACCAATAACATTTACTTTGTTTTTTTGTTATATTTGTTTTGTTCATTACATTTTTCTTGTGTCACGTTAAAAAAGGTGCAAAATTGGAAAAACAGCCTTAATTTCATTTGTTATTAACTTTGCAGTTTGTTTAATTCTTTTAAGTGTTGCATCAAAAAATTAGCAAAATTAAAAAATATAGTCTTATTTCCTATATTATTTATTTTAGGTATTTATATAGCGCTGACAATTTACGCAGCACTTTACATAGTTGCACATTCACATCAGTCCCTACCCCTCAAGGAGCTTAAAATCTAAGGTCCCTATCTCACATACATACATAGCGGGCCAATTTTTTTTTTCAGAGAGGAGCCAATTAACCTCCCAGCATGTCTTTGGAGTGCGGGAGGAAACCCACGCAAGCACAGGGAGAAAATGCAAACAGGGAGAAAATGCAAACCAGGGACCCCCAGTGCTGCAAGGGAGAAGCGCTAACCACTATGCCACTGTGATGCTATATCAGATCTGTTAATAACTTTGAAACAATTTGTACCAGAACCATGAGGAGTACAGTTTACATTAATCAGCCCTAGTTAACTCCTTCATCCACTTCTCTCCTTTACTATTATTTTCCTGACTTTTTTATTCCTATTTTTCTAACCATTAACATTTAAATTTTTATATATTTTTTTATATTTGTTTTGTTCATTAGATTTTTCTTGTGTCACATTAAAATTTCATTTGTTAATAACTTTGCAATCTGTTTAATTTTTTTTAAGTGTTGCATTAAAAAATAAAAAAATTAAAAAAAAAGTCTTATTATATTTATTAGATTTGTTAATAACTTTGAAATGATTTGTACCAGATCCATAGGGAGTACAGTTTACATTAATCAGCCCTAGTTAACGCCTTCTTCCCCGTCTCCAGGTAACCATTTTTTTCTTGATTTTGTTAAATTTATTTATTTGTTTCTTACCATTAACATGTAAACTTTTTTGATTTTTATTTGTTTCATTCAATACATTATTATTATGTTGCATTAAAACAGGTGCAAAATAAAACAAAAATGAGCCTTCATTTTATTTGTTAATAACTTTGCAATTTATTTTACACTAATATGTTAATGAACCCACGGCGTGTGGATATATGGGTACCTCATCCCAAATTTCAATAAAGGACAAAAAAATACAAATTTAAATCAGACTTTTAAGTTACCCCTGGAGGCAGATATGAACAATATATAAAACATAATAGCTTTATTTTAAGTCATAAAACAGGTTTTAGGTCACAAACAATGACACTCCAAGATTAAAAAGACTTGCATGCAAGTATATATCCAATAGCCCAAACCTCTCACAACCCTGATTCTTCTCATTCCATTTTAGGTACATGTGATTTCAGTCCATAGGATTAGGTGAGATTTATATTGTCTTATATACACTCAACGCTTTTCATCGTGAGCCGCTACAGAACATTAAAAGACCATTGTGAGAATATGGCAGTCGCCAACAAACCCTAAACTCAGACCGGGAGAAACCAAAACAGGGCAGGACACCTGGCCACTTCAAGCTAACATATCCAGGATATCTTTAAAGTAGGGAATGCACCGTTACCGATACAAGTATTGGTATGAGTGCCGATACCGAAGTATTTTGGGCAAGTACTTGTATTTGCCCAAATGCTCCGATACCTTCCCCGATACCGGAGCTTCCGGTCAGAGGAAGATTTCCTCTGACCGGCAGTGCCATAGGGGAACATGGAGCTAGCTTCCCGTGCGATCAGGAAGCTGGGTGATGAGTAATGACCCACCTTCCAGCTTCCTGATTGAACGGGAAGCCGGCTTCCTGTGCGATCAGAAAGCCAGGAGGCGGGTCATTACTCGCCGCCCGGCTTCCTGATTGCCCCAGGAAGCCGGATCGGTGCTGATTGGCTGGGAAGCCGGTTTCCAATCACGATCAAGCTGGCCAAACAACATGGACTTTTCGGTACTCACTGATACCGAGTACCGGTGCCGGTGCTTCCTCTTCCATGGAGCTGGCTGCCGGGGCAATCAGGAAGCCGGCCGGTATGTCATTACCCACAGCCTGGCTTCCTGATTGCCCGGGAAGCCTGCTCCATGGCAGCGGAGGCACCGGTATCTGTACTGGGTATCGGCGAGTACAGAAAGCAAAGTTTCGGTATTCGTACTCTATACCAAAAAGACGGTCCGTATTTTAAAGTCTTCCACAAGGCACCAAAGATGGTCATCAAGGAAGTGCCTGGGTGACAATCATGGCTTCCTCCATAGACACAGTACAGATGGAAGGGTAGCCATCCGGGACCAGGAAAAATGTTACTGGCAGGACCACCAAGTGAAAATTAAGGGGGGAAAAATCTTGAAAATAATAAAACTAATGAAGCTGCCACATCCAAGGACTAGTAAACCGCAATATATTCAATTTTTTTTTTCGGGTTAAGTTCCACTGATAGCGCAGTTCAGGATCATCCCGGCAATAAAGGTTTAAATTGCATTAGCTCCTGCATTAGGGAAATACTTGACAGACTTGTATCTCTAAGCCGGTGTCATAAAACTGAGCAAATTGAAGAGTTCCTCAATCTCTTGATGTCTATCAATTAGATGATTACATAGAGCGAAGCAGAGCAAACACAGCCGTGAAAAACACATTGATTGATGGAATTGATGATATCGCCATCCTTGGTTGCCGGTGCGTTGGCCGCCAGAGGCACTACGCGCAACAGCCCATCTCCGTCACTAAGGAACAATTAATGCAAAGCATCTGCTTGCTAAGCTATCTCAACTGCAGAGCAAATAGAGGCTAGCTGACAACATTACCGCCCTGGTATAGGGAGCGATGTGCAGTGTGTGCATTGATACTGGTAAAACATATCTACTCTCTGTCCCGCTTTAGGTGAGCCGGCACATTGTCTATGCAGGGCAAGGCAACAGGTTCACTTAAAGGAGTCTTCTACTTTTGTATAATTCTCCTTTATGTTACCTCCTTACCACCCCCTGAGATTCCATCCCCTGCCCCCTTGGAACATCTTATAGTTCCCTGTACAAGGTCAATGCTGCCAGATCCACGCTGTAGGGCCCATGGGAAGCCACACAGCCATCCCTGCAAACTCAACAGCCTCTCTAAAGGAATGAATAGGATTTTTCTATGAATGAATAGAAGAACCAAGGGGCCAACTGGGAGGGTTTGCGGCAGTAAATGTGCAGTTCCCTGTCGGCTGAACCACATAAATCTAGCAGTAGCTTGGACAGGTGAACATACATTTTGTGGGGCTAGGGGTGCTGTAGTGTGTAGGGGGTGTAACTTAAAGTGGAACTCTATAAAACGGTGGTTATCCTTCTATTGTCCCCACCATAACTCAATTGCCTGGATCATCACCTCTGTTATACTCCTCTTCTGTTTGCTCCACATCCAGTACCTCCATGGAGATGGTATGAGGAGCATACGTCTCTCTCATCTCATGGGTGACTAAGTGGTCAATGGGGGTGAGGAGAATCTTTCGCCCTATGTAAGCACCAACTGCACTAATTTGAAGCGTACACGGGGCTTTTTTCACTTTGCACTGCAAAAAGAGTAATAGGGATAAAAACAAAGGTGAGTATACCCAGTACAAAAGGAAGAGGAAAGGGCAATGTAGTGAACCTGTTGCATTTGACAAAGTAGAGGCTCACTTTTAAGGGGCCATGAAAAATTGAATACAGAGATTTAAACAAATGAGACCACTTAGGAGTGATAACTTAGCTGTAGGTGGATTCTGGAAGACTAGGCCACCCCCCTGGATTTTTATATAGCTTGGAGCTTCCATCGACAAGATCTCCCTGCCACAGTATGTGGTTCTGTTGCCACCCACCTTGGACCTATTAATCTTCTGCCTAATGTGGGGTGTTTCCACTTCTTATATCGAATTTTCAACAATATAGAATGTTAAAATCCATCAGGGGAGTGCATCTCTTTCATAATTGCTATGACACTTGATAAGCTTGGGAGCTCAAGTCTAAATGCAGAGTCATTTTGGAGAATAGAGTATACAAGGATCTTGGCAAAGACAGAAGATCTTATTCTTGGCTGGATTTTCCATACAGAAATAATGCCCTTTTTTCCTACAGTGAATCTTGCAGATCAAGACCATGCTGAGCCTACCATTAAGTAAGAATGTGGTCTCAATGGCAGTTTTATGGGTTCTCCAGTATATTGCAAAATAAGGGTTTCCATGTGTCTCTGTAGTTTCAGTTGTTGGGTCTCATACTTAAATCAGATCTATACTTACGATTCTGAATGTCTAACAGTGTTTCATTAACGCAGTTTAATGTGACAAGGAAACAAGTAAAAACATAGAGCTCAACAGTGCCTATGGGCTTCCCATTTTTCTAGTCTCGCAAGTGCCTGTCAGAACTTTGACATAAAAAAATCTGGATTACATTGATGGTGTTATCAAGGCGCTGGGTCTAGAAGCAAGAAGAGCTGCCCAGTAAAAGTTGCCTATCCACCTATATCCTTACAGCCACAGGGGATGACAAAGTGGGCATGGGCAAAAAAGCAGCTGAGGAATGCCAACTGTAAGTGTTGTAATAGGTACAACTGACTCATCTCACACTATTTGAAAGATAAAGATGTCAGAGTCTAGATCCACCTTCAATACAAGGATACATGTTCAGTCTGTAAGGGTGAGCCCAACTGAATACAGGTAGGACAGCAGAGAAAAGCATAAGGAAGTCCCATTTCCCATGATCAATGAGTACAGGTATTTGTACTAGTCACCTGTCACCTTGGTCACCCATGCAGGAATTTTGGAAGAAGGAGAAGCACTGTGTTGGTAACTTCAAGAGTCAATCTACAGGCCATCTAGCTTTCGAACCAATGTAACCTATGAAGGAATTTTGGTAGAATGAGAAGTACTGTGTTAGTACCATCAAGAGTCAATCTACAGGCCGTCTAGCTTTTGAACCAGTGTTAGACAGCCTTTTCATAGGAATGGAGATTGAGGTGTGAATGAAGTAAGGAAGCAGAGCCCAACAAGGAGACCTTTGGAGACTGTGTGGTTTCAAGCACAGTAAACATCTCAGTGGAAGAACCTTAAAACGTTTGTTTGGGTGCTTGGGGGGAGTAGGGGGATTGAAGTTGGACATATAAAAGTTGAATCTTTTAAGAGAACTATTATTTTGGCAAAGCTCGCTCTATCTTAACACTGCCATGCAGTAGAGAACAGTTGCCCAATGCCTCAGCGCTGGTCATGTGGTCAGCCATCAGGGGTAACCTGGCAATGAACGGTAAGTGTTTTGTGGTTGGACTGTCCTGGAAATATTTAATGGGACTCTACTCTTTCTACGTCTTTGATATTTTGAGCATAAGCTCACTTTAAAGATGAGTTCTAAGCAGCTACAAAAGGACACAATTCAGTGCAGCTTTGTATTAATTTGTATTAATTAATCATTAAATTAATTTTTAAATGCCACAAATGAAAGTACCTGAATGTGACTGGTCTTCAGCCACTTGCATTCCCCGGTATAGCAGGACTCAGACTGAGAGACGGAGGGGCAGCTCTGGGAGCCAACCAGGTGTGCTGCATGAAAATGTGCTGACAAGGGCAATGCCGATAGAAAGAGAGCAAAGCAATGAGAGAGATTACATCATCAGTCACCTGCTGCTCTTTCAATGACCAGTCATCAGGCTAGGGGTGGGGGCATGATATCCCTTTATAACTGAACTATCCGTAATAGCATGTGGTGTCCTCTGCTTGGCTGTGTTGTGTGATGGGGCTTTGTAAAAATTTAAAGGAGAACTATGAGGGGAGTGATTTACACTCATCCTCATAGATAGAGCCGACGTGTGACATTGAAGCTGTCACAGGTCAGCTCTATTGATTGGGAAGTGAGCGAACACATGCCGTCGCTCGCTCACTTCCTGATCATCTCCCTGCAGTCACCGCTCCCTGCAGGGATTCCTCCCCTCTCTGATCCTCCAGTGCTGACTGGAGGAATGGACGGTGGAGGGGGCGGGCACAGTTGGCTCTGCCTCTAGATAGGCAAGGTCCGCTGTCAATCAGCCAGCTGGGTGGATCTCAACAGTATTGTCAGGATCTGTCCTGGCAGCGGTGCTCTCAGTATATAGCGGGCAATAGCCCACCATATTCTGAGCTTTGGGTCACGGAAGGAGGTTAGTATATGTCCTCCCGTGACCCTAAAGAGAACTATGGGATGAAAAGGTTACCCCATAGTTCTCTTTTAGGAAGTGGATGGAAAAAATACAAATACTTTGGTAGGTAAAATATTAAGAAAGCAGAGCTGTGGGAGGGACCCAACAGGCCCCACCAACTACAAGCTACCACACTGGATTACTGCACAAATCTGGAAGAAATACAGAAAGCTCACCAAGATTCAAGAGGAATACACATGACTCTTGTATTTAGACATTTAGAGTTCAGCTTTAAGTCTACTAAAGTTTATCAGGTTTATCTTAGCATTTCCTCAATGTTCTATTCTAACATTCCTGGCGGTCTAACTTTATGTAAGATTTCATTTTTGCTGACTGGTTGTACAATTTCTGTCAACTCTAATGGGGTAATTGTGCTTCAACTCAGCAAATTTAGTCGATCTATACTTCAAAACAACTCTTCAGAACAATAATGACAATCACCGGGGTAAAAAAAAGACAGAGAAAAAAGTTTTGGAATTTCCCCAAACTCTTGCGGTGAACTGTTAGCCTTTCCCCCCTTCTTCTATCACAATGAATCATCTGTGCATTGAAATAATATATTTAAGTTCATTTCATTTTAAAGATATAAAAGCACAGCATGCCTCTGCGGTTTCTTTGTATCTGGAGATGTACAGCTAATAATGTTTTAATTTCCAAGATCATGACAGCTTTGGCGAACCGTTTTTCTGACAAATCCTAAATATTAAGGTTGATACGCAGTATAATTATATTACTTTTGTGGTTGGGAAGCCTATATTGATGATTAAGGGGACTTTTTTTTGTTCCTCGGATGTTTTGTCAGTGTATGGATTGACTTGTGTGTGCTGTTGGACAGGCTTCATGGTATTTTTAAAAGGTTACAATATAAAAGTTTCAGCTACTGTTACTGATAAGAAAGGAGACAGATGTCTTCTTGGGTTAGTGTATTTCTAAAGCCTGATGGCCTTGGTTAAGGAGAAGGAAGAAGATTGACTGGTCAATAGCAAAATACATCAAAGTGGAAATTCCAACTTTCCCTGGAGCAGTTTAGTGCCAAAGGTCCAGCAAACAGAATGAGATATCAGTCAGAGGCCACGGGACTTTCCCAGAAAGAGTTGGGGGTACTACTTTCAGCTTCATGGAAGATCCTGCCTTCTGTAAGGGCTACCAGGTACCTCAAAGTCAAGTTTAAAGTCATGGTATGCCCTGATGCAAGCCATGCATAGCTTGACAAAGGCAAACTATATTTAAGCAGACCTCAACTCTGGAATCTGTGCCCCAAAAAGGCAAACAGAGGGCAAAGGACACGTCACCACTGCTGCCTATGGACCTCCTGTAACTAATCTTTGCCCCGTTACTGACTTGCCTTGTTCTGCTCTGTGTCTCTCTGTAGACGTGACCATCTTGGTAGAAGCCTCCTGCCTCCCAGTGCTCTATCCTCCCCTGCAGACCATGGTAATGGTCATGATGACATCAGTGCCACTCTCTGCATCATAACATTGATAGTAATGCAGGACTCCATGGTGATGTCCCTTGGATTATGGGGTCATGATGTAGCAATAAAGAAATACAGTAT
>NW_017306273.1:4506242-4506601 GCF_000935625.1 Nanorana parkeri
AGTAGGGACTGGCCAGAGAAGGATCACTTTGATGCAGTTGATCAGTTTCAGCTTGTATAGCAATATACGCAAACAAAGAATCCCTGACTTTATGCAAAAGTTTGTAAGAGTGTATAGCAGTGTGCAATTCAGAAGTCTTGGCGGGCTCATGATGCCCTGCACTCAGTCTTCCAGGTTGAATGACGCTGAGAAAGACTGAGGACATCTTGTGGCAGAGAAGAGGTACTGAGGGGACCAGTGGCAGTAAGCTTGTGTTGCTTTTTTTTATTTTAAACACTGGCTGGGGTCTGGATCTAGTCTGTAATTTTATATATATTTTCTCTCTCTCTCATATATATATACTGTATACTGTATATATA
>NW_017306273.1:4507045-4545507 GCF_000935625.1 Nanorana parkeri
TGTATATATATATATATATACATATGCAATACAAAGCACTTCCTGTCTGCTTACTGAAAAAAAACAACAACCTGGTTCATTTTCAAACATCCATTAAAAACCAAATAGTCCTCAATCTGAAACCATAATTTGCATCTTGGCAGAAGACACATTAAATTAACGATCCAGGTGTGAGAAGCTGTTGAAGAAAGAAAGAAAAAAAACCTATTCTTTATAGGATCTCAGAGAGTGGAAAAAATGCTAAATTAGGCGTTCTTGCTCCACATCGGTTTTCTTTTAATACCTAAAATTTGCCGAGAATTACGTCCTCCTCTCCCTTTAATATATTGTTTTAAATAAAAAACACCCGTAAATCTTCCGTAAAATATGTCCGAGCCGCGCTCTAAAAACCATACTGCAGTGTATAACAGTTCATAAAATATTCTATTCAAATAGCCAAACTTGGATTGCCTTCGAAGCACAAGACATTAAATGCAGGAACACAATTTTATTAGCTACTAAAATTAAGAAAGGGCACTGCTGTTTCACAGCCAGATAATTAAGTACCATTTTCTCTCTCTCTCTTTTTTTTAATAATATAAAATTAAACTTCCTCTTTAAAATGCCTGGACAGAAACAGCTGAGAAGGGTGCACTGCTTGTGCCTTGGGGGCATAACTAAGAGCACAAAACACCACTTATTCCCGAGCAGGCTTTAGACAGGGGTGGAAGCCCTGTGTGTGTGTGTGTGTTTGATGAGAATTGCTGCAGTCGGCAAAAATGAGACATTGCAGGTAATAAATCAGGTGCCCCATTTTTCACATCATCTTAGCTAATCCATTAAATCTCGCTGCAAAGTGGGACATCTGAAACAGAAGCTCCTTCATCATTCAGCCTGCAGGAAAAAAATAATATGCAAAAAATGCTGCAAAATATGCAAACAACATGTTTAAAGCTTAAAGTGATATTAAAGTCAAAATGTTTTTAAAGATATTTGGGATGCTGAATAAATCACTCACAAGGGATGCTGCCCCTTGATGTTTAAAAGTTTTAATTTCCTGCAGAATCAGCTGGTCCCCTGTGTTGGTTATGTGTTCAGAAGAAGCACTGAGATCTTGAGGAATGCTGAATTGAGTTTTACTCGCTTAGAAGAACATTACATCAGAATACAGCATTGTGCAGGAAACATATAGATGAAAACACTTCCTGTGTATCATAGATAAGCATGCATAAAGAGACTGGCATTGCACTACAGTGCCATCTACAACTCAAAAAGACATATCAGTACACATCAGCACATGCTGCTGTATTTCCAACACCCTGAGCGCTGGACCTGATATCCTGTTTTAGGATGTGTGTGCTTGTCTCCTCAAACACACAGCCACAGCAAGGCAAGCCATTCCCTTCCCTTCTGCTCCCTTACTCCTTCCTTCCTCCTCCCTCCTTACATTTACTCCTACAAGTAGACGGACAGCTGCTCTGTTCCATGCGATTTTGTACTGGAGAGGAAGTTCAGGGAAGCAGAGCTGAGAGAGTTGGAGCGGTTTGGAAACATAATGACTGCAAGTGCTTGGGCAAAAATATAACGAAATACTTTGCTGGGTGATGTATATTTGTTTGATCCGGATTCATTATTGAAAAAGTTTAATATTACTTTAAAGCTGCAGAAAATCATTTCAGTTGAATATTTTCCTCAATAGCCACAAAGGGATATAAATTCACTTTGTGGGCACCAGCGACCTTTACAAACCCAGATAACACCTTAATGTAGCAGTGATATCATCACTGTGCTGCACATAGCCGGTGCAGAGAGCAGAGCTGTGGGAGGGGCCCAGCAGGCTTCACCCAATAGAAAACTACAGGATGGGGTGGACACAGGACCAGTCACCCTACAGAGAGAGCAGCAATGAGCAGTCTTTACTACAGGAAGCTCCAAGTCTCACTCTGGATTACTGTGCAGATCTGGAGGAAATACACAAAGTTCCCCAAGAATACACATGACTCCTGTATGAGGACAATATTTGCTGGCGTTGTGTGGCTCGGGCGGTTGAATAGGTGCCGGTTGAACAGGCACTTAGGAAGCATTGCCCAGCATAGACATTCTGAACTCAGTGCCACCCCCTCATACTTACAAATTCATGTACATAATTCTGTCCCACACTCTTGTTGCGCTAACTTTGGGTATCTACGTCACTCTTCATAATTATAATGGATTGAGTCTCTGCTTCCCATTTAGTGGGGCTGCACAATGGTTGTGCCTCACTGTCCCTCTCTCACTGTAAATCTACCAGTGAGATATGACTGATTACAAACCATAGACTTGCTATGTAAATTACATTTTATATCAGTCGTTGCTGATCACGAACCAAGACATCTCAGAAATGAATTAGGCATTCTGGTACTCAAGAAGGGTAAAGGGAAGAAAGGGCTTTAGCATAGAAGGGATTAAACCCCCAACTACATATTTTAATAATCCTCCCTCTGAAATCACCACCCCCCAGCCCTTTAAAAAAATATACATTACACACTTTTACCTTCTACGCATTCATATATTTACCAAAGGTGTAGTTGGGCTTCAACATTATGACAATAAAGCAAATGTGCCCATTGGAAAGACACTATTGTACCTTTTATCCCCTTCAGTTTACCTCAAAGAGTATTATTTATGTGACTTCATTATTCTCATGTTCTTCTTAGCACTGTCATCATAATCTAGAGGAAAAATATCATTATATCAGTCATGGACCCATCACTGTGACATCCAGTCACCATAAACACTAAAAGACGCAAAGAGTCAAACTTTGTACAGAAAGGTTGTTTACACTATAAACATTTTTATACAAGAGTTCATTGTTGCTGCTGGAACTTTAAATCTCACAAATTGTCTATGAACTACTCGGCTCTGCAGTGAGTCATTTAAGGCTCTGTGGGGCTGATGTGTTAATAACAAAAATGAAGCACGTGCCCATTGTCTGTAACTAGCCATCGGATGTTTTTATCATTTTCAAACCTGAACTTAGTCATTTTATATGATGTGTGAGAGGAAATGGAATATACTAACGGGATATGATGGGATAGTGACACATTCTGGAAGAGGTAGAGATTTGGAAATTAGAAGTCTTGGTTAAATGAAGAAAGTGATTTAGAATTTAGAATCCTGAAGAGGCTGAAAGTAATATCTCTGTACACAAGAGGAAATGTTTTTTATATTCATCCAGAACATAAACACATTGTTCATTGCTCTGAACCTCTCATCCATGTTTTCTTTTCTATGTGACTCTGTATTTCTTGTACTCACTGCACATTCTCTCTCTACTTCTTCTTTATCTATCTCTCTATCACTTGTACTTACCCTGCATTCTTTCGTCTTCTCCTTCTCCTTTCCCTTCTCCTTCTCCTTTCCCTCCTCCTTCTCATTTCCCTCCTCCTTCTCCTTTCCCTCCTCCTTCTCCTTTCCCTCCTATATCTCCTTTCCTTTCTCCTTTCCCTTCTCCTTTCCCTCCTCCTTCTCCTTTCCCTTCTCCTTTCCCTCCTCCTTCTCCTTTCCCTTCTCCTTTCCCTCCTCCTTCTCCTTTCCCTTCTCCTTTCCCTCCTCCTTCTCCTTTCCCTTCTCCTTTCCCTCCTCCTTCTCCTTTCCCTTCTCCTTTCCCTCCTCCTTCTCCTTTCCTTTCTCCTTTCCCTCCTCCTTCTCCTTTCCCTTCTCATTTCCCTCCTCCTTCTCCTTTGCCTCCTACTTCTCCTTTCCCTCGTCCTTATCCTTTCCCTCCTCCTTCTCCTTTCCCTCCTCCTTTTCCTTTCCCTCCTCCTTCTCATTTCCCTCCTTCTTCTCCTTTCCCTCGTCCTTATCCTTCTCCTTTCCCTCCTATAGCTCCTTTCCTTTCTCCTTTCCCTCCTCCTTCTCCTTTCCTTTCTCCTTTCCCTCCTCCTTCTCCTTTCCTTTCTCCTTTCCCTCCTCCTTCTCCTTTCCTTTCTCATTTCCCTCCTCCTTCTCCTTTCCCTCCTACTTCTCCTTTCCCTCGTCCTTATCCTTTCCCTCCTCCTTCTCCTTTCCCTCCTCCTTTTCCTTTCCCTCCTCCTTCTCATTTCCCTCCTTCTTCTCCTTTCCCTCGTCCTTATCCTTCTCCTTTCCCTCCTATAGCTCCTTTCCTTTCTCCTTTCCCTCCTCCTTCTCCTTTCCTTTCTCCTTTCCCTCCTCCTTCTCCTTTCCTTTCTCATTTCCCTCCTCCTTCTCCTTTCCCTCCTCCTTCACATTCTCCTTTCCTTCCTCCTTCTCCTTCTCCTTCACCCTCCTCCTCCTTTTACTTCCTCTTCTTCTTCCCGATTCTCTCTCCTCTCACTCTCTTCCTCCCTTTTCATTTAACTCTCTATTTCTTGTATTTGCTCCTTACTCTCTCTCTCTTTTCTTGTCAGTCTGTCTATCTGTAACTCATTTCATTCATCCCCTCCTTCTATACCTATCTCTCCATAACTTAAACTTATTCTTGTTTATTCATACTTATTATATTTTTTCTCTCCTTTTTTTATTCCTTAACCATCTCTCTCCTTCCTTTCTTTCTCTCTCTCTCTGTCTTCATTTATTCATTCATTCATCCATTCATTCATTTCCTCAATTTTCTTTATCTGCCGCTCCATTACTTGTACATTCTCTTTCCCACTTCACTGAACTATTTCTTTAATTTACTCCTTGTTCTGTCTGTCTCCCTCTCTCTTCTTGCTTCTTGTTTCTCTCACATGGGATGACACATGGGTCCATGATGCCTTTGGCCCATAGACAGGGGGTTGAATGAAGCTGGGTGTTGGTCAGATCAGCACTGGACCATGGAGCGGTGAGTCTGCGGGAAAAAGTTTGGATTGAAGCTGTAAAAACAAGAAAATCTGGAATTGGGCATTAAATTAACAACACTAGAATCCAACAGAATGGCTACAATGCTGTACATTGAGCAAATCACACATACATAATGATACTGAAGAACAAAGATATCTACATTGACTACAGGCAGATAAACTATCTCAGTTGTTATACAGCATGAATTTCAGTATCGAAGCTCCCACCAACGCCGTAATGACCACAGCCAGTTAGAAGAGGCGTGAGGGCAAAGCTTGGAGTACAAATCTGGCATTGCATTAAGAATGACTTGAACAGTTCGGCTATGACATGTGGTTGGCTTAATATATAAAATTATTTCGATATTTCACATAATCACTCACAATTTCAAATATCTGATGACATCTCAGCTTGTGCATGATGAAATTATGAACTGGAGATATTTTAAATGAGCGTAGGGACCAAATTCAGAAGCTTTCATTCAACATACGGCTTGTCAACAGAAAATAAACCCATATTTTACTTGTCCTGATTCAGAAGAAAAAAAATATCTAAGGGTGGTTAAGCCTTTTCTTATAAGCCCTCGAAATGTTTAGAACCCAGAATGAAAAACAAAAACATCTACATCTTGCTTTCCACAAAGTAAAAAAAATGTGCCATTACTTGGTCTGCGGCTATCAAGAACCTTGTGGGTGTTTTACATGATCAAAACTGCAAGAGAGTCTATTATTTTCAATGAGACAGGCCCTGTCTGGTAGACTTGTAGTGAGATTAGAGGATGAGCATGGCACAATCACTTCTAAGCGGTAAATAAAGCCTTCATATGTAATGGAAAATATTAGTACAACTTTAAGAGAGAACCAAATTAACCAAGGTACCACATCCAAAACAAGATGTATACAAAACAAATTCTTAGAAGGGTAATGGACTTTTAACTGTCCAGGCCATTTTTCAGTATTCAGCGCTGAGGTACTTTGCCTGACCGAAATTGATTTTATATCATTTTTTGGGGACAGATGGATCTTTCTTTTGGTGATATTTAAACAAACCTGATTTCCCTACATTATGTTACGAAACAGGAAACATTATTATTATCTAATTTAGATAAAAGAATCTGCGCTCTTGGAAAGATAAGGCTAAAAAGTTAGAATACTAATCCTAAAGCTGCTATGAATTGGTAAAATATGATGTGCAAGTGATAACACAGCGCTAAAGGTGGATTCCGTAAGAAAGTAGGTGTAAAATATAAATTAATATATTGCCTTGTTCTGAAGGTATATATATATCCACCGAAATGGGGGACTAGTTACCTCCTCAAGGTGTATATATGTGTATATACATATAAGTGAATAACGTCCCAATGAAAAAATATCAAAAACAACTATGTATAAATCAAGTGATAACAAAGTGTCTAAACCTCATTTGTGTTGATAAATCTGAGCATAAACTTCTACGTGGATACAATGCAACACAATGTGAAAAAAATGTTAACAATAAAATTATCTCATAAGTGAATGGTAAAGAAGTGACAAATCCTCAAACCTTTGTGTCAAACCGTTAATAAAATAAAATTAACGAAAAACTATTGTACAGATAAAGTGCAAATAGTTCCTCCAAACTTCTGATTTGTGATGTGATTTGACAGATGACAATTAATTGCAAAGTGAGAGACTAATATAGATATGAAATAAATTGGATCTAAAGTACTCAATAAGACAAACTGAATGTGCAAACTAAATAAAAAAAAAAAAAAATATATAAAAATCAATTGAGTCCAATTCCCCAAGCAAACGAAAATAAATATAAAGTCCTTATAAGTTCGATCTTCCAATCAACCGTCCCCCAGGTAATCAGTACTCACCAGAATCAGTGAGTATATGTAATATAATCCCTCAGGAGCAGAAGGCTTCTAATCTCTCCGTTCCAATTCCCTCAAGAAAACACCCGACAGCAGATCGAGCACTTTCCAGCGCTTGTCCCTTGCAGTCTCCGTGGAGGTCCCGGCTCTCTGTTAAAGGCAGGTGCCGGCTCCTCTCATCCGTGGGCAACAGCGATATTGTACGGTCCCAATCAGTGTTTTATTTAGGGTAGTGGGAGAGAAAAGACAACCCTGGGGAGCAGGGCAACAAGAGAAGAGCCGGAAGCCACAGATCAGGGGGAGTCAGGATTCAAGTAGGGATTTGGCAACAATACTGATACTTAATTACCAATACTTAATTTATATTTTACACCTACTTTCTTACGGAATCCACCTTTAGCGCTGTGTTATCACTTGCACATTATTATTATCTAATTTTTGGGTAAAACATAAAAGATTGGGTCATGTCGGGTTAAAAAGACATCGAACATGTCAAGCCTTAAAATTACGTGCACCCGCAAAATCGCAAAAAACTACCGTGCCCAAAATTGGCCATAGGTGATGCTTTTTAAAATCTTTTACTGCTCATTTAGGGGGTTATTCACTAATGAGCTGAAGGATCCAACCGTAGCTTCGGCTGATCCTTCGGCTCACTTCGGGCTGTACATATGTGTCGGCACGGCTGAGCCGTAGTGACACCCAAAGTGTGGAGAAAGGTCGGCCGAAGGGCCGACCGTTCTTCATGCAAATGACAGCTGGGCGGAGTCGGGTCCGCCCATTTGTTATTTATTGCCCGGGACCTGCTAGAAGACTCTGGCAGGTGCCGGCCAATAGGAAACAGCTGGGCAGAGCTAGCAGTGATGTCACCGCAAGCTCCGCCCAATTGTTTATATTTTGCCAACATCTGTCAGATTTGACATTCTGCGGCTGGAGTTTGTTGCATGCAGTCAGGTCAGAGTGTGCGTCGTTTTTTTTAAATTCTATTTTTTTTCTTTTCTGCATTCGGCTATTCACTCACTGCTGTTCGGCCCCTATGAGTATAGGAGCGATTGGCAGCGAGTGAGCTGCCAGAGCTTTGACTCAGCCAATCCAAACGTTGAATCGGCTGAGTCGAAGTCCTTCTGCACTCCTACTCAGCTGATCATGCACAGCATGTTCGAATGACCGAAGGCAGCCGATGTACGGATGATTTTAGCCGATCTACAGCTGAAATCAGCAGTACAAGACTGAAGTGAATAGCCGAACAGCGTTCGGCTCACTTCACTTCGGCTCGGTTATTCACTCGGCTGCCTTAGTGGAATGGGAGTGCTCACATCTCGTCCACCCTCCACCCTGGAGAATATGTTTGCTTACATGTGCGTATTTACTTAGAAACTGTACACAATTTTGTTTTTAAAATGTTAACATTGATTCATAAGATGATTTACATTAGGACAATATCTTAAAAAATATAATGTTTCCCTTTTAAAAGAAGCTTTTTTCAAAATTAAAATGAGAGTGGAGTGCGCCTTTAAGATGGCACTGAAGTGTCTACAAGCAAACACTTAAAGGCTCTCTCTGACTTTACAAATGTTTCCATTTCATTTTTTGGCACCTGCTCAACAAGCTGGAAAATGAGCAGCAGCTTGTACATTTGTTTCACTCTGTATCGTTTTTCTTTTTTATTGAAACGCCGGCATATTTGTCCTGTTATTGAAAGTGCACTTTTTATTTCAACAAATTATTAAGGCTGCCAATGAAAAACACTGCTGGTGTGAGGAACAAGAGGAACGAGGATTTCATAGTTTAGAAACCCTAAAGTTTGAGTGGAAGAGTGTCAGTACAATAAATATTTTTCAACCCTTTATTGATGGAAGGGAAGTCTAAGAGAGAGAAGGACCTGGACATTGCTGCCATGGAATGGGTGAAGACTTGTGAACTCAGTCATAGAGATCTCACTGGACTGAGTAGGAAGCTGTTCAATGCATTCAATGTGTCCCAAATACAGCTATACACAGGACTGTCCCTATAGTTTTTGTTGGTGGCAGCATGTTCTCTCCAATTTGTTGGTAGGGGGGTGTTCTTCCTAAATTGCCATTCAAATGTGGTGGAGGGGTAGGGGGGAGGAATGCGGGGCTGAGCTGTCAGCTGCTCTATCAGGCATCCCGCCTAGCCCCCTGACGTCACTGGTTGCCAGGAGCTTGGTGGGATGCCAGACAGAACATCTCGCTCAGCTCCTGGCAACTGGTGACCTCAGTGAGCTGGGTGGAAAGCTGCACCAAGCATCCCAGGTTGCTAAGGGCACCCCCCAACCAGCCACCTCCCCAATGAGATGCCACTTGAGACGGCCATCTCAGGCTGCCTCATTATAGCGATAGCCCTGGGTATAAACTATAAAGCCAAATGTTTTTGGTTGTCCGACCATCACACCTATTGTATATAAGCTTGCTGGAACCATATTCTAGAACCATGGGCATGAATATGGCGTTCGACCCAACCACCACAATCTTTGTGGTTATATCGGCCCCCAATCTTCTGAGGCTTTACACAAGATTTGGAATGTCTGTGGGAATTTTATGCCCATTCAGCCAAAAGAGCATTTGTGAAGTCAGGTTTAATAAAAATATTATATTTCTACACAATTTTAAGTGTCTGTGAAGGTCCTAAAAAGCCCTCCTTGACTTCCGGCCCTTAGCCATTAGGCTTCGGAATGGTCTCTTTTGTCTCCATATAGGAGTGGGTCATCACCGGCCATATCACGTTAACTCTGCCAGAGATGTATAAAATCATTCTAAATAAACTAAACTACATTTGAATTGTTTACCTTTCCAATATTTTTGTATTTTTCAATTCTGCAACACAATTCCTTGACAAATTCAGGTTTTTGGAGAATTTCACTAGATGGAACAACTGCAAACTTTTTAGCAATTTTTGGGGTTTTTTCGGTATTGGGTATTCACTGATTGAAATAACATCTACGACGTTGCTGTTTCTGTTCTGTATGTGTAGTTATTCATTGAATCGTTCTATAGCCAAAACCGTTACTTTACACTTATAACAAAAATATTTCCTAAAATAAAAGCCGCAAAGACTCGACTTTATAGCTTTGAAACAAAGGTCTTGTTTTCAGAATATTGTGCGCTATTATTATTTTAAGAAGCGGTTCTGGCCCGGGTGTTTCAACCGCACCGCATTCCTACACATCTTCACATTCGGCAAGGCGATGAAAGAACTCAGAAAGCGACACATTAGACGCAAACGAAAACACTTAAGTGCCCAACAATTCATAACAAAAATACTCAACCCCCGATGCATGTAAGAATGAGATGAAAAGTATGAAAGTGCATTCAGAATAACCCAAATATTCGCCATGTGCTCTGGGATCGTGGGTAAAAATAACTTGCTATATACAAATGTCTTCTCAAGGTCAAGAGGGTTAAGTGAAAACAAATAATTTGTTCAGTGGCTTCTACTAATTAATCCCAGTTGCACCTAACAAGACGAAATGAACCTCTACCCAAAGCATTTTTAGAGTTTTAGGTAGAATGAGGCAGGTTTTGTTCCCCCCCTGCCAGGTCCTTCACCTTGATGGGAAGTTCTTCATCTACCTCCAGTCTTATGTGACAGCCATGGCACTGCTGGGAGCTAACATTCATTGATTCCCTCCCTCGAGACCATTTATCATGCATTTCCATGGAGAATCTTCTTGTCAGGAGCGAGAACACCTATTGGTGGCACTATGGTCCCCAAACTTAAATGGTGTAGTTCCAATGTCCACCAGCAGGTATTTCCCAGCAGTTAGTAGGTCCCAGCACATAGTTATCACATGATGCTGGCTGCTAGGGTATTTAGCCCCACCTCAGGAGTCAGACAGTGCCTCAGAATTATATGATGTGTCAGATGTTTATATGGTTTAAAGGAGAACTATGGGGTTAAGTCTTTTCCCCATAGTTCTCATTAGGGTAACTGGAGGACACCCTAGGCTCAGTATACCGCGAGCTGTAGCTCGTGGTATTTTGAGATGCTGCAGCTGAAGCGGATCCCGGCAATTGCATGACTGACAGCTGGCTTTGCCTATCTAGAGGCAGAGCCAGCTGTACCCACCCCCTCCCCCGCTGACTGGTGGATCGGAGCGGGGAGGGGGGAATCCAGCCCCTCCCCTGTCACGGCAGAGAGCCGTGACAGGATCGAGAGGTGAGCGAACGCCGGTATGTGTTCGCTCACCTCCAGATCTACTGAGCCGACCTGTGACAGTTTCATTGTCACAGGTCGGCTAGAACTATGAGGTGAGTGAAAAGCACTCACCTCATAGTTCTCCTTTAAGGCAATTTTCTTCACAGAGGCTCTAATTGGGGCTACACCACTCATGTGTAGGCCATTCTTTGTTGGTAAATCTCCACTCACCACATAATGTTTTGTAGAACAACTGTAATGTCAATATTCCAGAACCACTCTCTATAGCTTTGAGTTTGACCCATTGCTGGACAACAAGAGGAGCAAAAGGACCCTGCAGGTCATGGAACTGGCTTGAAGACCACTGAAAATAAGGTACGTATACACGGAATGTGTGAGGAGGTGCTGTATGGGTGGAGTGCCCACCTAAGCTTAAAGATGTCCAAGAGTGTCCTACCAATAAGCTTTGTGGCTAAGGAAGGAAGTCTACTTCTTGTCCAGCAACACCTCCCATGGAAGAAGGTCATATTTCATATTTACTTCCAACCATTCTTCGGTCATCCACTCTTACAAATATACCATTCATCTCCTTCTTAACGCCTTAGAGGATGATGAGATCGTGAATCACTCTTCCAACGATGAATCACAGGCCCATGGCCTCAAACCTCCCATAAACCTAAACTCTATTTACTGGTTTAATAAAGGCCTGTCCTGGTTGTATCTTTCCGAATCTCGCCTGGATTTTCCATCAGGCTGCCAATTCTTGGAAACATCTTATAGGGAGGCGGATCAGGTTGCAATCACAAGTCCCTACTTCAATGAGAGCCATAAAACAGGGGTCTGAAACATGTTTTTTGCGTTTTTTCAAACATTAGCAACTCATCCGATCCCTAGTCTACAGATTCGGTTTCCTGAAACCCGATGACATGAGCGACCACAAGCCAGGGCGTTAAGAAGCAAAAAAAAGGAGCTGAACCTGAAGGAGGGCCAGACACAGATGTGTGGTACGAGTGTCATTTATTTTACACGGAGCTCAGCTTTGGCTTATCCTGCGACTCTTACCTGGAAATGTCTGCAAATACCTCTGTCTCAAACTTAACCCTACTGCGCGGGGTCAGCAAGCTGAAAAAACGATATTATACAAACAGAACAGCCAAACTATTCAGGTTACACTTTATTCCTAAATAACGGCAAAAATAATGATTGAACTGTGGAGTACGTGTGAATATGTCAACAAATCCCGCGCTTGAAATATGCTGCGGCTTAAGCGCTGCCTTATTTGTATTTAAGGTCTTCAGCCTGATAATGTAAGGGAGGATTGTACTGTATAGAAATGTACGGCTAGTGAGGGTTTTCTCTGCATCTATGTAGGGGGTTTAGCAAAATGGCTTTCAATGGTCACATTTTAGGGATTTTTTTTTTTTTCCCATCCTTCCAAGATGTCAGATTTTTGTGAAAGAGCATTTCATTAAGGGAAACTATAATGTTTTGGGGTTTTTCTTCTAGGTTTAAATGTATGTAAACTAATTAGATATACTGTATATATATATATATATATAATATTTCATATAGAGTGCAGCTTTCATGGATCAGCCTTAAAACCTTGCCATCTGCTGGTTGTTACTTAACATTGCAACTCAGGATTCTGCTATGCACACTTGATTTCGTTAGTAAGTTTAGAGTGAGGCCAGAACCTTTAAGCAGACCTTTACCCATATCTTTAAAATAACAACAAACACACCTTAAGGCCGGTTCACGCCACAAACAGAGTGGTCAATCTCTGTAATGCACTGAATCACAATTCCGGCCGACTTCCTGCACTCGGGGGTGTGACGATGCATTGAAGTCAATGACACCGCAGCCACACCCACGCCCTCCCCCCCTCCTGCCCGCAGTGCGATTGCCCGCACCTGAACGCATGGCACATTAGTGCCTGCATTCCGCTCCAGTGCGATCTGCAGAAAAGCTGCAATCATTATTTTTGCAGATCGCACTGGACCGGAACGCAGGCACTGATGTGCCAGTGCGGGCGATTGCACTGCAGGCGGCTGCGGTGCCATTGATTGCAATGCACCACCACGCCCCATCCCACCCCTGGACGCAGGAAGCCGGCCGGAATGTGACTCAGTGCATTTCATAGACCGATCGCTCTGGAACGCACTGTTCGTGGTGTGAACCAGCCCTTAGAAATGTTTAGTAATGTCAATCTACAAACAGATACTTCTACTTAATTGCATATTTGCATACGTTCTTTCTCTTTTCTTCCCCAGTCTTCTGACAGTGGCCATGTTTACTAGCAGATTACTAGCTCTCCGTTTACTTCCTGACAATCTGGCACATATGACCAGGACATGTGACCATGCACATCATCATAGGAGAGGTAAATGCCTTTCCCTGAGATGAGATTGCCCAGCAATGCTCTGCTGATGACAAGGCAAGCCCAGTGTGCATTGCTTTGGAAAACTGAAGTCATTTTGCCCTTTCCAAGCAGGAAGTGAATGCTCTGCAAGTGTAAGTATTTCACAATCACAGCATTTTACACCTGACATGTCTATGTTATTATTAATCATCATACATAGAGGGATGCATCGGTAGAATTTGATTTTTGAGTGTAAAGGTCCGCTTTAAATCTTTGCCTGATCAGCAGGTTTGTCTGTATGCCCATGTAACAGATCTCTGTCTGGCTCGGATTTCTGTCTGGCAGTGCACGCCCTGGATTTCCCTTGTGTACTGTTTGAAATGTGTTTGCAGTCAATTTTTTTCTCAGCCTGTTACCTCTGTTATTTTCTATCATGACTCCATTTATCAGTCTGGAACCTGGACTGTTTGTTTGCATCTGACATGGCCATCACTAGCAATGTAGAGAGTCACCGGAACACCGACTATGATATAACTTCAACCTTTATTGTCGCATATCACAAAGCAAATGTGTTTGGGCCATAAAGCAAACAACGCGCTGGGGCCACAAAGGGTCCCTTCATCAAGCAAACAATGTGATATTGAGCGAAGAACAAGACAAACATAAATACACCTGTGTAGAGCCAATCACAGATCACTTTCCCAACCCTCATGACCTCATTATGACATCGTATTCCCGCCATAACTTAAAATAAATAACAGAATTATGGTGCAGAAGAGAATAGACCAGACTTAGGCTAACTAGCTTAGGTGGGATTCCCTGCCCTCCCTGAGGTTCCAACCACAGTATACAGGTACTGCTAAAGACACCACAGCGGGTCTAACCACCTCCTTCCCTCTACCTCGGTTACATGATGTTACCGGTTACATACTCATCTCTAAATTGCTGAGAGAGGATAACTGAACCGCCCACTGAGATAACCGTGACTTACGTTGCTCCGCAGTTGCGATCCAAGTTGTGCCTGTGCAGAGTTGTGACACGCTTCTGTTCATGGCCTGTCCCTCAGCATCCTCATGTATAATGCAGGGTTATGAGCCCTGCATTGTTCATGTTGATGTCAGCGGGCCTCCAACCACCAGAGCAGAGGTGGGAAGAGGTTGCTGGCAACGGTCTTACAGCCTGCAGAAGTGGGGATCAGGTAAGAAAAAGCTGCTTTACATCATACTCCTGGACAAAAATTGAGCAGTTAACCTTTTGCATTGTGGGGGTAGCCCCAGTGCAAGGGGATTTTTATTTTTTTAACTTTAGGGGGGTCCATTAAGGGGCCATTCAGAGTTTCAATTCTGAGACGGTGTAAAAAAAAATCTATCAACTATTAGAGCGCCGGGAATTGTGAAGGGGTATAAACTTGCCAGTACCCAAGTTATTAAAAAAGCCACCCCTGAGCTTTAGTCAGTGGCTAGGCTAAGATGATGTCATCAGTCTGCTGCAAGCAGGAGAAAGCATCTTTCTCATTCCATAAATCAGATTGTACATTTTACCTTTGTAGCAGATCACAAGGTAGGAGTCTGCAGAAGGATTGCACATTGGTGTCATCTCTGAGCCAGTATCCCAGTCCAGAAAAATAAATGCTAACCCTGAATGATGCTGAAGGAAGACGACTGGTTCAGGTGTGGAAGGAAAAGGGATTGTCAGGTGGAGTTCTGTGATCTCTGTCTGAGGAGACAAATCTCTAGAAGTGTTACACAAACACATTGTTAAGCATGTTTGTACTTAAAATGAAAAATACCTGATAATACAAAAAGCAAGCAAGTAGGCAAGTGGAAACCTCCATGAAAAAAGTACACGCGGCTATAATACTTAAAGGCGGGGTTCACACCTGAACCTTTTTATGCTTGTTTTTTCGCGTTTTTTTGTCCCGCGCGTTTCACTGGTGGTATGATTTTTTTTTTATTTTTTTTCCTTTATTTTCTCTATTTAAAAAAAATAAATGTTTTTGTTTCACTTTTAAACTTCCCGCCGGCTCCACCCCCTGCGACGCGGCCGCTCACAAGGGATGGAGCACTGAAGTCGTCAGCCGCTTTGTTAACCCCGATCCACACTCGGGAATACCAATGGCAACGCGTGGCAAAACGCCCCAAAGAAGCTCCTCTACTTCTTTGGGCGTAGGGCGTTTTGCAGCGCGTTCCTGCGCGCTGTAAAACGCCCAGGTGGGTACCATGCCCATAGGCAATCATTGGTTTTCACATGTTGAGCGTTTTACAGCATGCAGGAACGCGCTGTAAAACTCCCAGGTGTGAACCAGGCCTAAATGCTCATCCAGTACCTGCAATTATTTCTGAGTCACTGACCTGGAGCAAGTACATAGATGATGAGGGTCAGAAAAGATGTCCTTGTTCTGGTTCTGTAGGTCAGTGATCAGCAGCAGGAGGGGGCTTGCTACGGAACCAGCATTTTCAGAAGGACAGGCCAGCCATGGCTTGCTCCAATTTTCTCCCATTCTTTTTTAGAATATTGATAAATAACTTCCATAATGAACATATTAAGGCTCCATTATAGCCAGGTACCAAATGGCTTCATCTGATATGAGTTTGGCAGCGCTGGGCCTGACAGAAGTCATGCTGTTGATGACGGAAAGGAGCAGGGCTATAGAATCATTGATCTGAAGGTGCCACTTTGCTTTCAACGCTGTTTCTTTCAGCAATGCTCCTACGGGAGGTGAAAGGGCAACGCTAAGTAATTCGGATCTCCAAGCAATCCATCCCAGGAGCCATCAAAGAGTCAAGGATCACTGCAAATCAAGAATTAAATATGTTTATTTTAGCCCTTGTTCCCACACACACATTGTTCAGTACACCCCAGTGGCTGCTAACGTCCAATCTGTTTATTTAAAGACCTAAAATAGCAAAGCCCGACCAATACAATAATTGCCAAGTGCATTGACTATGAAGACAGCAGTAGCATATACCGTAGCAGTCATTTGCTTTTTATGTATTGGACTACAGTAAAATGATCCAGAAAGAAAAAGATGTCATGGAGAGCACCAGGCCGAAAAAGAGCCAGTGAAAACTAGTCGTTAACAAGTAATGAAATAAAACAACTATATTCAATTAGTGATTAAAGTTCCCTTGGAGTCATCTTTGGTTTGGCACAAGCCCCAGGTCTTCTACTGAGTGCCCCACTTCTTCTACTGAGTGTCCCAGGTCTTCTACTGTGTGTTTCAGGTCTTCGACTGAGTGTCTCAGGTCTTCGACTGAGTGTCTCAGGTCTTCTACTGAGTGTCCCAGGTCTTCTACTGAGTGTCTCAGGTCTTCTAATGATTGTTCCAGGGCTTCTACTGGATGCCCCAGATCTTCTACTGAGTGCCCAAATCACTGAGTTCCTCAGTTTTTAACTAAGTGCCCCAGGTCTTCTATTGAGTGCCCCAGGTGTCCGTGCTCGGACGCAGACAGGATCCATCCTGTCTGCGTCGGAGTATGGACACCTGCACCCGCACGGATGTGCAGCTCGTGTGTGTGTGCGACCGCGTCCTCCCATAGAGAAAAACAGGCGGCTGCTACAATCACACACAGCACCTGTCCTGCCCGGGAATCTGTATGGGCCGTCTCTAAGCTGTGTGAATGAGGCCTAACACTGTCCATATTTTTGTATATCAAATGAAATAAGAAGCTCATTGAGAAGTCTCTTGAATTTATTAATGCTCTCGGCGGAGACTACCGCCTGTGGAAGGGAATTCCACAATTTCACTGCTCTCACAGTAAAAAAAAAAACCCTACCATTTCTGTGATTAAGCCCCCTTTGTTCCAAGCCCCTGTTGTGTCCCCGGGTACTCAATACAGTTTTTTGATTGAACCGCTTGTTCCGAATTTTGTGATCAGCATTGATGATTTTGAAGACTGCACCAAGGTCCCCTCGTAATCGCCTCTTTTCCAAGGTGAATCATTTTAATTGCTAAAGGCGGTCCTCATAACTCAGGCCTTCTATCCCTTTAATTAATTTTGTAGCCCTTCGCTGAACTCTCGCCAGCTCGACGATGTCTCTCTTTAGAGTTGGTTGATCAAAACTGCACCGCATACTCAAGATGAGGCCGAACCAGATTTATACATTGGAAGTATTACTCTTTTATCCCTTGCCGCGACACCTCTTTTAATGCATGCCTACTGGCTGCTGCTTGGCATTGCTTACTATTGCCAAAATCTGTGATCTATGAGGACCCCCAGGTTTTTTCCATGGTTGACTTCCCTAATGTAGCACCCCCCAAGTGGAAGTTTGCGCGCACGTTCTTTGCTCCCGTGTGCATAACCTTAAATTTTTCAAAATTAAATTGCATTTGCCGTCTTATAGCTCAGGCCTCAGTTTTGTTAAAGGGTTATTAAACCTTTCGGTGTTTTTGCATATATCTACTGCTAGCAAGCAGTGGATATATGCAAAAAGTGTAAAACAAAAACCCTTTAAAAGCGGTTAATACTTACCTGTGTCTCAGCCGCTCGCTCCTGTCCGAAAATGTGAAAATTCTCGGGCGGCCGCTAAGTTACTTGGGGCGGGCGCATGCGCAGTTCAGATGTTTGGCCGGGAGACGAGGAGAGACACAGTGTAAGTATATGGACGGCGTGCACCCGCATGCAGACACCGTGGGATAGGAAGTGCCAGCAAGGACAGAGGAGTCAGCTCTGGATCGGAGACCCGCAGCAGCGCTGGAGGGACCGATGAAAAGGACAGGAAAGAAGAAGAAGATCGGATTAAGAGACATCATTTAAGGTAAGTGCTTCAATTAACATTGGGGTGAGGGAGAAATATATTTGACTTTAATGCCACTTTAAGGTCCGGTTGAAGTGCAGTTATCTCCTGTTCTCCTGTTTGGAAACTAGTTACGAAATTCCTAATTAATAATAAATATTTTGCTCTGAATATAATCAGCAATTATCATGTATGGGTTGAATACAGTGTTCTGTGAGTTGGGATTCCACTTTAAATAGGATGACTCCAATGTATTGTGCGCGGAGCGGTTTGTTTGTCAGCGGACTGTCGCTGAAGATGTGGCGCTGATACACTTCTGTTTGAAATTAAACCGTTTCACCGGAACCCACAGGTCAGATTTTATCTGGTTTTTCCAGATCATTTTTCTGAGATGCAACGCGGGGGGAAATACTTTGTGGCAGAGTATTCCTTCCGCTGTATGACAAAGCTCCAGATATTTGTGAGCTTGGAAATCATTAAAGTGGAACTCCAGACAAAACGTTTAAATGGGGAAGGAGTGGAATTTCTGTTCGGCTCTAAGAAGATTATCTCTCGCTTCCTGTCCCAGTGACACCCTGGAAGTGAGGATGTGACAACAGGTCCATTCTGTTATACTTTATGCGAGTTCCTCAGTCATCATCCTAGAGCATGTAGTGTAGCACATGTACAGGAAGGTTAAGTGTTAGGAGTTTAGGTACGGGAGGGTTAGGTTTTATTAATTCAGGTACATGAAGGTAAGGTGTTTGGGGTTCAAGTATGGAAGGATTATGTGCTAGGGATTAAGGTATGAGTGGATAAGGTGTTTGGGGTTCAGCTATGGGAGGATTAGGAGTTAGGGGTTCAGGTATGGGAGGATTAGGTGCTAGGGGCTCAGGTATGGGAGGATTAGGTGTTAGTGATTCAGGTATGGGAGGATTAGGAGTTAGGGGTTCAGGTATGGGAGGATTAGGTGATAGGGGTTCAGTTATTGGAGGATTAGGAGTTAGGGGTCCAATTATTGGAGGATTAGGAGTTAGGGGTTCAGGTATGGGAGGATTAGGAGTTAAGTGTTCGGTTATGGGAGGATAGATGTTAGGGGTTCAGGTATGGGAGGGCAAGGTGTTAGGGGTTCAGTTATGAAAGGGTTAGGTATTAGGGGTTCAGGCATGGGAGGATTAGGTGTTAGGGGTTCAGGTATTGAAGGTTTAGGTATTCAGGTATTGAAGGATTAGGTATTAGGGGTTCAGGTATAGAACGATTAGGTATTAGGGGTTCAGGTATGGAAGGATTAGGTATTAGGGGTTCAGGTATAGAAGGATTAGGTATTAGGGGTTCAGGTATTGAAGGCTTAGGTATTAGGGGTTCAGGTATTGAAGGATTAGGTATTAGGGGTTCAGGTATTGAAGGATTAGGTATTAGGGGTTCAGGTATGGAAGGATTAGGTATTAGGGGTTCAGGTATGGAAGGATTAGGTATTAGGGGTTCAGGTATGGAAGGATTAGGTATTAGGGGGTACTTTGGTATAAGGAATACACCAAAATAACTTGCTGCTTTAACAGAACCAGGCTGTAAATCCATCAGAATGACTTCATGGCTTCCACGCTGCAGAACATTTGGCCCGACGTCTCCATAATTTGTCACTATTTCTCGCTCTTAATATTCGGTTTCTTATTTACTGTGGAAAAGAAAATATTATTAAATAGAATCAACGTGACAGAGAAAAGAAACAACAATTACCACCTGTCCAGCAGATGAATCTCAACTATACTCATTATAGAGTTTAATGTACTTTGTGATTGAGAAGAAAATTCTACACATCTCGGCCCCCGGGTCAGCTTCACTTTCCTCGCTATGTTTTATTTGTTTTAATATTATCGTTTTTCTTATTTAACCAATTCCACGCTAATGTAAAAAACTCCATTGCACCACACATATATTCACTGATAATTTGTATTAAGATGTTTCTAAACAGTCCTTTGGCTTTCTGAATATTTACATTCTCACCATCTAATGCACACTAGCTGAAACCAAAAATCAGGATTAGCAGCGCTGATTATAAGTCTAAGGGCAGTCTTAAAGGAAACTGTATTAGAAAACATTATAGAGGGCGCCATTGCTGGCCGTGGGTTCTAAAAATGCTAGCAGCATGGCTTCTAAATCCCTAACCTAGAAGAAGCATACAGGCCAAGAGTTCTGAAGTCACTGGCTGCATGCTTGCAGTGGGACAGGTAACCTGGGAAAGGTCACCAATGGTGGACTTCATAGCACTAATGTCCATAAACCCAAAAGTAAAGCTGCAACCACCATTCGGCTGCCATGTTTGTTTAATGTAGTCTACCTTGTTCCAAGGCAGCCTGTACACTGATTTAAAGTGGAGATCCTGTTAAATGAAAATTTTATGCACAACAAAAAATGAAAAAGAAAAGGTGAGAACAAGGATTTATTTAAAGAAATGGCAAATGTTTGATACACGGTAATGTAATTGTAATTTACATGTTGCCAAGAGGGTGGTACCATCATGGGATATATGATTAATTATACACCTAGGACATATTTGTTATTACTATCTGATATTGATTGATAGTGATAGTGATAGCATTGATAGTGAAATTTACAACTTCGCTGCCCTTCTGGCAGTGATGACATTTTTTCTTTTAGGTCACTCTTGGACAGAATATCGATCAATTGAGTGAAATCCAAATTAAAGCTGCAGTAATAAGTATGTGTCCCTAACTTTTTTTTTTAAAGGGTGGAAAGGTGCCCATAAGGGGCCCAGCTCCAGGTATGAACAGGGAGGATTACTCAAGGCGAGTGATGAAATGAAAACCTTACGTAGGGTATACACTTATATGTTTTCTATAGGTTCAGCCTGTGGGCTGAACAAAGAAAATATAACAGGTTCCTCCATCCACACTGAACAGCATAGATGGAGAAATCCCCCCGCTGCTTCTATTGTATTCTGACAGTGGCCGCTGTTGAAATGCCTGAATTGGCATTCCACTGATAGGCTGCAAGCTCCGTTCAGCCAAAGATCAAATGATTGAATTCTGCTGAAGGAACAGGGTCACCAACGGAGAGAATTTCAGCCGATTCAGCAAGAATCGGCCAAAATTCGCTCCATGTGTACCCAGCTTAAGTCCTGGAGGAACTGACTCCTTCACCCCTAAAGCAGGTTGTAGATGGTACAGTCTAATTGTACAGTCTTCATTAGATCTACGTAACCTATAGAATTATCATATAAGAATATATCATATATCCCACCTCAAACTAACCACTGAACTATCACATTTTCAAACAATTCATCCCCACACAGCTACCTCCTCATGTATCACCGGCCCCTCCCTTTTAGATTGTAAGCACTCACGGGCAGGGCCCTCCTTACCATCTTGTCTTGAATTGTATTGTAATTGTAATGGCTTCCTTATATTCTAAAGCGCTGCGCAAACTGTTGGCACTATATAAATCCTGTATGATAATAATAATAATAATAAAAGGGTCTATTTAGTTTGTATCCAGTCAGGCTTTTGTACTACATAGTTGTTGGCAGTTCAAAAGCAGATTGAACAACTAGATTGTAACATGCATGGTCACCTTTAGAGGTGCAAGGGGTAATTAGATAAACCTATTGCAAAAGGAGACAACCCTGTCTTAAAAAAGTCCGGCCAGGCATCCAGGTGCCTCTACACAAATCGGAACGCCTGCATTCTCTCTGCAGTCTGTTTTCATTTAATAGGTGCGTCATATTCCTTCTCCGACATCTGCAGACCTTATGAAGGCCATAACCCGCAGATGAAGTGCAAGAAGAACAAAGGAAGACACTATTAACAGACCAACAAAGAGAGCAGACCTTTATTGCTGTACATGGTGGAATCCGAAGGATACAATAATGTAATGCATGTTTACTGAGTCTTTTATAGGACAATAAAACAAAAATAAACAGCTTTTTACATGGCGGTAATGGGGAGACAGAAGCTTCTGGCTTGGTGGATAACCTTAATGCGCTTCTGAATAGATCCGTAGATATCTGTAGCTAAGCTCGACTTTCAATATCAGTAGAGAAGACGACTGTAAAAAGAATTAAATGGAGATATTTTTTCCTGGTAATGTAAACCAGGCCGGAATATTTTCAGATCAGACTTTACCCATGCCGCTGTGTCAGTTCAATAAATGGAGAACTTCGGTAATGTCAAGGCCAATCTGCTAGAAGTCAAGAAATAAAGTGCTTAAGCATGACATTCAAGAGCAAAAAAATAAATAGTTAAAGTTCCATTAAGTGTAGTGGAAAAGTTATGGAAAGTAGTCAAAGAAAAGCAATATTCTAGACATCATCGTATAATGTAAAATGCAAACATAAATTTGTATTGGCTCAGGCATAGGTAATGTCAAATTAGGTTTGACATTCCCCGACTATAAGCAGAGTTAGAAGAATTTTGCTAAGCTCCATTGGCATCTAAAGTGGCTCCAGGACTAGTGATGAGTGGATTGGTTCATTCGAAGCAGGATTCGCAAAGGATCAAGCCAAATGTCCCAAGGCCAAACCAAGTGCACTAATAAGGGGAACCTTTAGGCTTTCTCACTTTGATTTTGACAAGGCAGAACATTCGCAAAGCCATGGTGGCTACATCTCTGTCTATTAGACAACCTGCTATCGGCCAACAAAACCCGATAAAAAGCTTACGAAATAGTGCTTGGAGGTAAAGCCCCTATCAGATTATAATTTCCTGTATTTGATTCTCTGGGGAGAATTCCCTTCACTTCCTGTTTTTGAGACGTACCAGGAAGTCAGAGGAAATCCCCCCAAAGTGTGGGGAATTCCCAACCCCAGTCATTTGGATCCCAGCTACTTGATTTCTATCCACCTCTTACTCTTGATGATTACTCTGAAATTCTGGATAGTTAGCTACCTAGTTATTTTGTTGACCTTGGCTTCAACAAGTACATAGATAAGGAATATTAGAGAAACATCAGAAGTGCTTATCTGCATGCTTCTTCCATGTCTAGCCAGAAAGTCACTTTGGCAGCCTTTATGCTTTTCATATTATTGGTTACCATTAAAATGTCTGTTCATTGTATAATAAAAAGAACATTGTGTGTTTAGAAGGGATGTGCTGGTGGTAGCCTTGATGAGTGTATGATTCCAACTGGTGAACACTACAGAATCTCACTCAACCCATGTTAGAGTTGGCTTTAGGTGGCTACTCTTACAATGTACTTGTTATTATTCACAGTCTGCTCAATTATTAAAACCCATTCTTGAAAGTTAAATTTCTTGGAGAAATTCGATGCAGGGCAGCTTTCACATGCTGTAAAGGTTTCTTGTGAAGCCTACTGAATGTCTGCTATTGGATTTATATAATCAGATCTCCAACAATTTTGCCAACTAGAAAAGGGGACTTGATTTTAAGGCCAGTAGAAATGTACTCCCTAACACCCCCTGGGCAAGTGCAGTGTATTTTTGGGTTCTTAGGTGCTGTATTATTTTTTACCAGTGGGGTGTGCTCATGAGTCACTTATGTTGTTTTATCCACCAGACTTTGCTGTGACAAAGTATTGTGCTGGAGTTACATCATATCTGACTGGTTTTGTGAAATAGACAATCATTGCAGAGAGTGTGATTAGTGGGAGGAGTTGGCTATAACAAAACCCCCGAACATGCTCAGTGATGGGTTCTTTCACCACTCCCCAGTTGGGAGGTGCCAGCTTCCAAGGCCCTATAGGCCTATCCTCAGAGCCTACCATGTGCTTATGGATTCTACTGGATACTGAAAAAGGGCCTTACTCATGCTGACTGGATCCATGGAGACACTGGAGTAACCACTCGAACCTCCATTGGTCCAAGCTGCAGTCAAGAACTGACACAGCGCACATACTGCAACCTCTGTGGGAATGTATTCACTTCTAATACAATGAAAGAGAGATGCTTGACCTTCAGTATAGGGACTGTCAGTCAAGAAATGCCAGGATTACTACTGTTTTTTGGTGTTCCAACCGTTTCCTTTTTTCAGTTCTATTACTGTACTTCTAAATAAAAAGGCATCCATGGACATTGATCTGGTTCATCATTGCAAGAGAACCTAGAACTGTGAGTAATATGTCTGGGACAAGGTGATTCTCATCTGGGGGTCCCAATTCAATCTGGGGGACCCAGCTGGATGGAGCCACTGCCAATTATAGATATATTTTAGTCCCATTCTCCCACTTTGTGAAGGCTCAAAATTTCCTAGGTACCGACATGTGGGCAGCATGAACTGATTGATGAAGGTCATCTCACATGACCCCCCTCAACCCCCCCCCCCCCCCAAAAAAAAGAACACAAAAGCAGACTTGGCAATGTACAAGACTCTACTACTGCCAAAATTATACAAGAATCAGATATCTTAATTGTCTACAAGTGCAAAAGTATATAGTAGCTACACACCACATCAAAGTGGCTCTGCAATTTGGCTCCTATTCTAATCTACCAGCAGTGGGCCACCTATATAAATTACTTATTTGAGACTAAAATTACCAGTAAGTTACCCAAGTCACCAAAGAGGTGCTGAGACCCATGAGAAAACCAAACTTGCTCAACAGAACTTCAGAGCTCTTGTTGGTGCTTGAAAAATAGAATCATTGTCATTCAATTGATCAATTTATAAACAATGATCAGTTTATAAACAACCAACAATGGGTGTTAGGTAGGCAATACATTTAAAGCGCATAGAGCAATTCTGGGACAATTTGCCAGCCACCAAAAGGGACCTAATTTTTATAACTGCATGCATATCTCAACATGGATCGTAATGTGTTATGGAATCTACCGGTTTAAACTATGGCGCTGAATCACGATTTTCACAGCCACCGGAACGCTACCTACATAAAGCCAAAGAAGTATAGAATGAACCAAAGAATTCTGATGTATCTTCGAAGTACTGGCAACAATTGGTCATGGGATGTATAAAATGCCTTAAAGAGATTAAATGTAGCAGATTGTTTTACCAAAATGTGTTGTGTTAATGTTCCTCTGAAAGTGTTCTCGGTCATGGGACATTTAGGGCACAATGTGTTTGGCATTTGCACTCTTTACATGAGGTTTTCTTAGGGCATACGCTGGAAAGGACTCGGCTCTGGTGCCTTAAAAATATTTTATGTCTTGTTAGTTATTCACAGGAGGTTTGAACTGTCATGATAGTGGTGAAAAAGGCCTGCTATGTATATTGAAATGGGTGAGCATGAAACAGAGAGCTTTGAAGGACTCAATACACTTGCAAAAGTGCATTGAAGACCTTTCTGCCCAGAAAAGGATAATACAAAAGCTATTCCTGCTACAGCTCTGTTTGCTCCAACCCCAGCCTCCCTGTTGAACTGGTTGGTTCAGCCCCTGGTTCAGGCCCTCAATCTGTTCACAGATAGTCTATCTCTATCTCAGGATAGTCGCACAGCTGTTCCTTCACACACAGGACTGCGTCTATAATCCTGGCATGTCCTTCTCAACCCACAGCCTCGGAAGCAATATCCTACTGAGGAGCCCTGCCTGTGTGCAGACTCTTACCTTTGTGGGAAAAACTCCACCTGTTAGACGTCTCCATCAGGCTACTTGTCCTAAACTATCAGGAACCCATTCTCTGTACTACCATTTTAATTTATTACATGCAGAGTCTGACAGCCAGTGCTTCTGTCACAATGCACACACACTCACTGGAAAACATAACAGCCCTTTACTAGATTTTCTCCCCTCCCAAACTATTTTACTTCTTGTTGGTTCCTTACACCTCTAAGATACTCCAATGGTGAAATATCTCCATCAAACTTCACAGGGCTACCCAACTACCATAACCAGTACACAGCCTAATGTTGGGATTATGTTTTCCTAATGATTCTTCATAATGCAAAATAAAAAAGAGAAGGATGGAAGACTGTGTAATTTTTTGCGGGGTTACATGTCTATGTGCTAATATCAGTGAGTGAAGAAATGTGTTTATGGTTGAACTGCAATACTGGAAGTAACCAAGAGGTGGCGCTGTGGTGGAAATATCAGTGATCTGTAGTTGGCCTCCCATAATTTCAAACCCTTTCATTCACTTATTGGGCATCAGCAAGCACTTACAAATGACTTTATAAAATATAATGCTATCCAGGTCAAATATTATTCCATGAAGCCTAAACACTAAAGTATGTAAAAGGCTTCCAGTCATAAAAATGAAATTCAGTTGAATAACACAGGATATGGCGCCTTCAGAGAAAAGTCTCCCATGTATCAGCATTTATTGCTCCTTCAAAAGGTTTCATGCCAAACTGTGCCAATATAAAACGAAACCCCCACCAAAATTTGTTTGAATTTGGGTTTGAAGGTAAGATGACTTATAAAATTAAATCATCACTGATTTCATAAAAAATAGTTATTGCCACTTTGTTCTACCGAGGATGTAGCCACATCATAGAACATTTCTACCATCAAGAATGTGCACAAATAGATATAATACCATAATGTAGATTTATAGAAAAGTTAAGCTTGAAAAGTTTATACAGCAACCCACAAGGCTATATATCTGGTAGACATGTGCACTGCCAAAAAAATCGTTTCGTTTCGTTTTAAATTCGGATTTGTGTTATTTCGTTTTTCAGGATTCGGGTGTGAAAGTCAATTCGGATTCGGAATTCTGATTCGGACGAAATTCGGTAGCGTTAGTACGAACGTTCGTTTCGTTTTCTGTTCTTATTCGTTTCTTATTCGTTTCGTTCGTTTGCAGTAAAAGTGACATTTGAGGGGGAAAAAATATTTTTCTCCTTCTCTAATGTCACTTTGCTCCAACGAACGAAACGAATAAGAAACGAATAAGAACAGAAAACGAAAAGAACGTTCGTACGAACGCAACCGAATTTCGGAAATGGAAATTCGGATTCGTTTGCATTCGTTATGTCTGTAATTCGGAATTCGGATACATCCGAATGTCCGAATTTCCGAAAATTCGTCCGAATTTCGATTCGGAACGAAACGAATCGCACATGTCTAATATCTGGCCATTCCATGTTTGAAATAGGAGGAGTTGGTGGTTTGGGCATCTCCTACAGATGCCCTCATCTTGGAAGCCTTCTGCAGCAATTGTTTCAGATACATACAGCGAGGAGAAGGCTTTGGGGCAAATTCAGAACATGCTGAAGAGATTACATCTCCCTACTGCCCATGGAACAGCATGGAATCCATCAGAAAGAGAAGCTACGTGGGGTCTCCAAGAAGAGCTTGAGTTTGTTTTCAAGCAAAGGTAAAGTTGGTTGTAGGCATGAGATGAATCTCTTATGATTGGATCAGGTGTCTACCTCATGTCTTTCTTTACCTGCTGACAAAACTGTCTGGACAAATGGATAGGTTTGGAAATGCTGGTCAGTAGCCATTGTTCCCCAGCATTTAAATGTATGTTGCCTAAACAACACATGTCCAACCATCCTTCCTAATGTAGTGCTCACCCCCGAAGGAGCCGGAGAAAATACCCAGGTCATATATAGCCTGTCTAGGGATTTTAGCAACCAGCTGCCCGCTAACATTAACAGCCCTCTTCTAGTGACCGACAGAGCTGAAATCCAGGCCAGACGTATAATGCCGAAAAACTTTATTGTAACATCTGAACTGGGAGAGAGGATTTAGGGGCCTAGGCATCCTGGGTAGAACAGACTCCAGATTCACCAGTCCCTTTCAATACTTCAGTGTAGATTCATTAGGAGCCCAGTGGAATCGGTATTGGTACAAATCTTCAGTAGGAGAGACACCAGACTTGCTCCTGAGGTCCTCTCTTTTCAAGACACCTCCAGCAGCCATTAGTTTCCCCGGTTCTCCTCCTCAATCAGTAACAAATGCCTCCTCTAAGCTTGAGGCCTAGCAGAGCATTCCCCGCACTCAAGTATTCCCACCCCCAGGCCTAACCTGGGGGCATGCTGGACATCACCCCAACTATGACTAACCCATGGCTGGAACCAGACTGAGCTCATGGCAATTCCCCTGAGTTTATATGTCCTGTCCAAGCATGCACCACTTGCTATTAAAGCCTTACTGATTGCCTGGTGGACTGCACACACTCGCAGTGTCCCCCATTGGTTGGCCAACACTGCAGCAAAGTCACATTCCACTCAGGCAGGTACAATCAATGCCAGAACACCTGGAATTAACCAGATAAATGCCAACTATAATTCAGCTAAGTTAAGTACAGCTCTGGCAATCACTACATTTCTAGTAGCCTCTCCACTAAAGGTGATAGGGGCTACACTTATATCCCTGGACACCCCAAATCTTGGGTCTCTGTGGCAAGGAGGCCAATGTCATTCTCCAGAAGCTGAAAAGAAAGCAGGCCCTCCTCTGGTGGAAAAAAGGATAAAGACCACATTGCCTGAAGAGGGAGAGAGTCTGAGAGGCAAGTGTAATGGACTTTGTTACATATAGTGTCTTAAGCTTCTGGAGAAAAGAGTGACCTGGTGGCTGGATGGCTTGCGAAATAAGTTTCATAAGTTTCTTAAGTGGGTCACATCTGCAAGCTTTCTACTGGCTGTACCGATAGAGCCCCCATGTTATCCTTGATCCTACCTAATACATTACCTCCTCGGGAGAAAGCATAATTGGAGTTGTTGGTCAATTCTGAAGCCTTAACAGATGAGCATCTTCAACTTTCAGCACCTGTTGGTGATGTCAGGAGCAGAAAACAGAGGAGCACCAGACCAAAATGGATGTTGAGTTCGTAAAAAAGGTTATTAATTGTGTTGATCAACAGCCAACATGTTCCTGGAGCAGACACAACCCCCTGCCTCAGGGCTTGGAAAGGATGAGAGTGAAGGAATGGACCCAGAGCAAAAAAAATAAAAATTTAGATCTTATTGTAGCTATGGGGTAGTTCTCTCAGAATTTGTGGATTGCCGGCTGTAATTGAATTGACTGCGGGCAGTGATTGGCTCTATTCACTGTTCATTCCTGGAGTTCATCTTTAAGGCAGTTCTCCTCGACAAGCACCCCAATAAAAACCCAGCAGAGGTCCCAATCTGACCTCAATGTTTCCAGCATTAAGGAAAGACAAAGGTTGGAGTTGACTTTATTGTTTTAGCTTATTAGGTTGTTGGTTCGCTTTATTGGTTGACAGATTCTTTTCACATGAAGCTGTTCACCATTCAGACGAAAAGTTTTCCATTCTATCAGAGTTGCTCCTTTACTTACTCTCCTACGCCACTGGAACCGCTCGAGCTGTGTGGTCTATTTGCGTGCCGAGAAGAGTTTCGGAATCCTGTGCAAAGTACACATTTTCAAGCTATTGTAATATAATTCTGCATTTTTTGTTTCTTTGGAAGCATTCTGCACAGGAATGCGCTCCTACAAATAAAAAAAAAGAGGACTAATAAAGTTTTTATTGGTCAGATTTTACAAGGAATGTTGAATTTAGCTTCAGCGTTTGATTATGAATCAGGTTTAATAAATTGTATTGAGATCCCGGCTATGGCACAGCTGGTTTGGCAAGCGTCCACCATGCCGCGTAATCTTATGGATGGAATACTGGGGCCGGGGCAAGATGAAATTTAATGGTTTCATAAACTCATCCTGTGAACAGCCCTCATACTAAGAATTAACGAACCAGTTTGTTTTAATATCAATTTGCGGATTGCAGGGATGGAACGCAAAAAACTTAACCGTGTTTTACCATGGAAGTGAAGGCAAGGTATTTATGGGTTTTTGTGGCTGCTTTTTTTTTCTTTCAAGCTGCTGTTCAGAATCAGTTGGTGCCTAGCCGTAAATAGCCGCGTCCTTCACCCATGCGTCCCAACCGTTGTAGTAAAAGAAGTGCTGGAAAGTTGGGCCGGTGGTCCAGTAACCTGCTACCTAAAGAGTATCCAAACCTTAAAATAAAAATGTAATATATTGCAGCTTAATAGTCCTTTTTTTCAGGCTTTTTTTTTATTTTCAGTTATATTGTTCATAAAGTTGAAAAACAAACCAGGTCTATCCAGCCCAGTGTGTAGCAGAGCATGACTGCCACTAGATAGAGCAGAGGAGTATAGGAAATTCCTATGCTCACCAGCTCCATCTAGTAGCAGCAGTGTGCTATGAACGTCATTCGCTCAGCAATACACTGAGTGAAAGTGTAATAAAGCAGCCCCAAGGTGTGTGAATGGGATTTTTAGGCTCTAACTATTCTCACAGCCCTGTATGTTATTTTCCCTGAGGAAGACATCTAAATGCTTTGGACACTCTCAGCCTCTACTGCTTCCAGGGGGAGGCAGTTCCACATTTGTATTGCTTTAACAGTAAATAACCCTTTCTGCAATATAAAGCTGGCCATACACTATTATATATTTTTTGAATTCTTAATGGCTATACGAGGAGGGACACTGGACTTGTGCATGCGTACAGGCTCACAACCCACAACACAGATGTCTGTATTCAGGGATGTGCACCCGTACGCATGCGGATGTTTATGCAAGTGCAGCATATGCCCATGTGCAGCCATTGACTTCAATGGGAGGCTGTATGTGGCACCTGTGGCACCTGTGGCACCTGTGGCTCCCTGGCATCGGAAATATGCTGGAAGTTACGTTGTATGGCCACATGTACAAGAGACCTCATAGTGGGGTGAATGCAGGAGAACCCAGGCATACAGTTTGCCTACTGTAGAAGACTTTAGGAGAATATCCCCCTTGCTTGTTATATCACCTATACATAGGTTTTATTGTCTTTTCAGATATGTAATGACTTTTATACCCCCCAATTGTCCCCCATATTTGGAACCAAATCCCCCTGTGCTTCTTTCTCCTTCAGTTGTCCCTCTTTCTAGTCCAATGTATAGGTCTGAAAAAATATTATAGATCAATATACTGCACTTAACTTTTAATCCAGGAATTAAATGATTACATTTGTTATAAAAGTCCGATATAAAGGAAAATAGGTGGTGGGTACAAAAAATATGTAATGTATCAATTGTTATTAATCAGCGTCACTAGTGGGGGCGTGTCCTTTGCCAAAACACTTTGTTCTATAAGGTGTCCCTCTTTCTCGTCTCGGACGGTTGGGATGGATCATTCTCATGCCCCAGTTTTATCCGATCATACCATATACAAGCAATTATATCATACGGTAATACTGAGAAAAGAACTGGGAGCTGAAAGTACATTATACATATAAACCGTGTTAATGAATGGGTGTAATTAGCCAGCCGCCACAATTTTTGGCAATTTCACAAAATTATGCCGAAGTCTCCTCGGCCCCGGCTGATTAAAACCTTACTATGAAGCAATGACACTGCAATAAATCAAGGTTAGCTTAATTACTGCACGTCTGACTTCATTTGTATTCTTCTATTTGTGCTGCTGTTACTTTTATTGTTATATTGTGGCACCGGATTGTATGGAATGAACTGTAAAAATATAACACCGATTACTACTTACCTATAAGATGCATTATTATATCATTAGATTGTACGAGTGTGACATTACTACTTACCGATAGGATGTATCAGTAGATCATTAGATTGATGAGTATGTCATTACTACCTATCGAGTGTATCATTATATGATTATTACTTACCTATAGAATGTATCACTATGACATTACTACTTGCCTATAAGATGTATTATTATATCATTAGATTGTACGAGTGTGACATTACTACTTACCTATAGGATGTATCAGTATATGATTACTACTTACCTATAGAATGTATCACTATGTCATTACTACTTACCTATGAAATTTATCAGTATGTCATTACTACTTACCTATAGAATGTATCATTATATCATTAGATTGATGAGCATACTAGGATGTATCAGTATATGATTACTACTTACCTATAGAATGTATCAGTATGTCATTACTACTAACATATAGGATGTATCAGCATATCATTACTACTTACCTATAGGATGTATCAGTATGACATTACTACTTACCTATATAATATATCAGTATATGATTATTACTTACCTATAGAATGTATCATTATAACATTGCTACTTACCTATAAGATGCATTATTATATCATTAGATTGTATGAGTGTGACATTACTACTTACCTATAAGATGTATCATTATATCATTAGATTGACGAGTATGTCATTACTACCTACCTATCAAGTGTATCATTATATGATTACTACTTACCTATAGGATGTATCAGTATATAATTACTACTTATCTTTAGAATGTATCAGTATATTATTACTACGGTACTTACCTATAAGATGTATCAGTAAATCATTACTACCTACCTATGGAATGTATCAGTATATGATTACTACTACTTACCTATAGAATGTATCAGTATGTCATTACTACTTACCTATAGAATGTATCACTATATGATTACTACCTAACTATAGGATGTATCAGTAACTATAGGATGTATCTACTTATATAGGACCTATGTAGGACCAATAGGATCCTATATCGGACCTATAGGATGTATCCACTTACCTATAGAATGTATCATTATATCATTACTGCTTACCTATATAATAACAAAAAGAGAAAAAAATGACTTTTAAGGTACTCCAAGGATCACAAAGTAATATTTATATAACGTAGAACAAATTTTATTTAAACATATTTAAAACATATACTTTAAAATCATCTGTAGCCGCATCCTCCCACATATTATCTTAGTGTTAGTAATACTTTTTACAATATGTTACATATTAGTTTTCTTTTCAAGGTGTCATCCAGTGGGTCTCTACGTGTTTCACAGAGACCCACTTCTTCAGGAGTACGCTCTATAAAGAGTTCCAATATTTAAAAAAAAAAACATTAGTTCATTTCAAATCTGTGTCAGTACATTTATTATTATTATTATTATACAGGATTTATATAGCGTCAATAGTTTGCACAGCGCTTTACAATATAAGGAAGACATTACAGTCACAATACAATTTAAGACAAGATTGTAAGGACCATTATTTGACCATCATCCTTCATCAGATTAAAATGACTTACAATAGTCTGTTAAAAATGGCAGCATCACTGCTATCCACCTTTTAACCATGGGCGCGGACTGAGAGCGATGAAAGGGAGTCAATAGGAACCCACCACAGGGACCAGGAAAGCGAGGAACATTCAGATAAAGCCAAACATTCTATTGGGTAATATAACATATCATGATCTTCTTTGTATCATATAAGCCTGACCTATAAAAGCCAATAGATACCCTTAGAAACATAAATATATGCATATATAGCTACATGTGCCCTTCTCATATGGCCATAGAGAGAACAATCTATTCCATTACCTGTTGGCGTCCGATGAAATCATCACTGCACAATCTGTAATCAGCAATTTGGGCTTCAAGTAACCCCTACAGGTAAGAACTTTGTATATGAGCCCCAGTACAGTATCTTATTTTCAACTAGACAATATAAATCTTCTTACAAAGTTATAGGGCACAATTATCGTATTCATCCAACAAAAATCCCTCCACTTAGGAGTGCCCACACGTTGTGCATAAAGCTTCTCTACACTAGTGTATCCAAAAAAGAAACATCAATCCTCCACTTATCAAACATACTGTATGTTCAAATCTCCCCTCTCTTTCTTTATCCCAGTCGCCCCTGAAAGTGTTACCTATAAGTTACTTACCTATACAATGTATCAGTAGATGGTGACCCTGGATGATGCCTGAACAAAGATGGCTGCGTTCTTCCCAAGAGAAAAAGCAGATGAAGCCATTATCAGGGGGATTCCTATGACTCTCTATTAGTGATGGGCTCGGGCGTGTTTTCGCCGCTCCACGTGCTGAGCCCGCCAGAAAGCTGACAGCGCCGCAGCGCCAATCACAGGTACTGAGACATTATCCCGGTCCGCAGCTGCAGAGATCGGGATATGTCTCAGTGCCTGTGATTGGCGCTGTCAGCTTCCTGGCGGGCTCGGCACGTGGAGCTGCGAACACGCCCGAGCCCATCACTACTCTCTATGATGAGAGGTAATACGAGGGGAGGCCAATATGTTCTTACCCTCACCATGATCTAGATGTGCTAGGGATTTGAACTTTTGCAGGTTTATAGGTGGATATCTTAGTAAGATGCATGCCAATTTTTGTTTTTGTAGGTCGTCGTGAAATAATACTTAGAGCCAAGAGAATTGGAGTAGGTGTCATGCCGGACAAAGTTGAATGCCGAGCCGTGTGTTGCTGCTATAGCTGACATCATGGTTTGGGGGGTTTGAAGCTGTTTCTTCAGATTTGGAAACAGGAAGAAGTCCCAAAGGTGCCAGGTCAGGTGAGTAAGGTGAGCAAGGTGAATGGGGCAAGGAGATTCATAGCCACAATCGCGGACCAAAGTGACAGTTTCTGCAGCTCGATGTGCAGGTGCATTGTCAGCTAGCAGCAACACACAGCTCGGTATTCAACTTTGTCCGGCATGACACCTACTCTAACTATAATTCACCACGACCTACAAAAACAAACATTGGCATCCATCTTACTAAGATATCCACCTACAAACCTGCAAAATGTCAGATCCCTAGCACATCTAGATCATGGTGAGGGTAAGAACTTATTGGCCTCCCCTCGTATATACATGGAAGTGTTGCACTGACAGATCACGTGACGTGGTTACACTTATACTGGGCCTGACTTGAAACACTTACGAGCAGGAAGGATTTTTATGGCAGAAGAGATATACTGCAGGCACAATTCACAAAGGTAACCTATCAGGATAAGTATCTTTATCCTCAATCATGTGACTAGGATTGTCAAATCTCATTGGACTCGACTCAAAATAACTGTCACTTTTTATTTAAAAGAGAACTATGAGGTGAGTGATTTTCACTCACCTCATAGTTCTAGCCGACCTGTGACAATGAGACTGTCACAGGTCGGCTCAGTAGATCGGGAGGTGAGCGAACACATACCGGCGTTCGCTCACCTCTCGATCCTGTTACAGCCCTCTGCCGTGACAGGGGAGGAGCTGGATTCCCACCTCCCCGCTCCAATCCGCCAGCACTGACTGGCGGATCGGGCGGGGGAGGGGGTGGGTACAGCTGGCTCTGCCTCTAGATAGGCAGAGCCAGCTGTCAGTCACGCAGCTGGGCGGATCCAGACTTAATTGTCGGTATCTGCTTCAGCTGCCGCGTCTCAGTATACCGCGAGCAGTAGCTCGTGGTATACTGTGGCGTCTCAGTACACCGCGAGCTGTAGCTCGCGGTATACTGAGCTTAGGGTAACGGGAGGGCGCTAGTTTGTGTCCTCCCGTTACCCTAAGGAGAACTATGGGGAAAAGCCTTAACCCCTTAGTTCTCCTTTAAAGCAAGGATTCTTATCCTGGAGTTAAAGCTCTGTGAATTGAGCCTTATGTCAGTTCTTCAATAAAGGTTTCTTACCTTCATCCTTGCAAGATGCTTCAGAGCAAGGGTTAGTTGGCACTCCAGCTGTTGTAGAACTACAAGTTCCATTAGGCATTGCAGGGCTCTTACAGTCAAAGGCATGACTCCCAGAGGTAGTTTGCCTACCCCTGCTTTAGAGCAAGGGTAATGCAATCGCACCTCTCCAGCTGTTGTGGAACTACTAGTCTTAGGAAACATAGCAAGACTCTGACAGCCGCCGGCATGTAGTTGCAGTACAGCTTGAGAGTGCTGAAGTTGCCTACCCCTGCTTTAGAGTGCACACTGTGCCTGAAAAGCTCAGTGTATGTTCTCAGCACACCTTGGCACGGCAAGAGTGCATTGTATAGTCTCAGGTGGACCGATCAAAATGCCCGAAGACCCTGAACCTGGAGAGGATGTCGGACGTCGCATCGCTGATGCCTGGTCCACTTTAACATCCAACCCTATACTATCCTCAGCAGAAGAAAAAGAGAACTGACCGCCATGAAGAGAATTTCTGGTTAAACTTTTATTCGATCTACAAAATCCCTTCTGTGCAAAAATGAATTTTAAATGACCCCCTGTGCTAAAAAAAAAAAGAAAAAAGCCAACCGTGTAATGATTAGCACGCCGACGCGGCCCTCTTGTAATCATTAAATATACATTTCCTATCTATGAAGGTCCACCTCGATCTCCACTTCAATAGATCCCTGCAGCCATTGTCCCCGACAAGTGACGATTCTGCATTTTCCTATTTATAAATATTCAAGCATGCAAACACGGCCCGCCACAAACACGGCGGCTTATGTATTATTCACCGCCCCCGCCGCCTGTTATGAGACGCTCCCCCTGCCGGTTTTGCATTTTGCCAGCATTGTCCATCCATTAGGTTCTCTTTAAAGTTTAAAAGGTGCTTTGTTTGCTCGCCGTTCCTGATTTACATAAACACTTTTTTTTTCAGGCAGCGCACATTTGTACTTGTTTGCCGTGACAGAGGAACACGGGGCGTCGGGGAAGTGGAAGCCTGATAGAATGGAATCAAAGTTAAGCTGCAGCTGCCATTCAGATGTCATGATTGTTTAGTGCCGTCTACCTTGTTCCATGGCGGCCCCAACGCTGATTTAAAGGGGAATAACCAAAATAATGGCTAAACGTAAAGCTGAACTCCGGGGTCATCGGAATACAGAGTCATGTGTATTGTTCCTTAAATCTTGGTGAGCTTTGTGTATTCCTTCCAGACCTGTGGAGTAATCCAGTGTGAACTTCCTGTAATAAAGACCGGCCACTGCTGCTCTCTATCGTTGTGCAGGGTGACTGGTCTTGTCTCCGCCCATTGCTGTAATAAAGACCACTCACTGCTGCTCTCTCCTTGTGCAGGTTGACTGGTCTTGTCTCTGCCCCCTCCTGTAATAAAGACCGGTCATTGCTGCTCTTTATTTGTGCAGGTTGACTGGTCTTGTGTCCGCCCCCTCCTGTAATAAAGACCGGCCACTGCTGCTCTCTCTCCTTGTGCAGGGTGACTGGTCTTGTCTCTGCCCCTTCCTGTAGTTTACTATAGTGGGTGGAGCCTTATGAAAAATGGAGATTGCATCACATCAAGCAGCAGGAAAAGACACAAAGCACACCGGGAATCCAGGAAGTTGTTGGAAGTGACGGGCAGACGGAAGGTAGCGCTCACTACATGAAAGGGATTTTTCCCAGTAAGCTTTGATTGTATTATCAGAAACAACTCCAATATGTATTCCTATTTACAATGCTGATGTTATAACAGGAGAGGATATGCTGAGACTTTGCAACCCATTTTATGTTGTTTCAATGTTTCTAAATCAACAGCTTTCAGTCAAATGATTCTGCTATGAAGATTCTTTTCCAGCCTTCTGCATGGAGATTATTTAATTTTAATTGTGATCTAAAGACATATAAGGGCTGCAATGGTCACACAATACTTTGTAGCATTCATGCAGGCTTTGGTTGCCCCAATGGAACATTACCAGGACGTCCTGCAGAATCTAGGACTTCATGGAGTATAGGCTTCCAGATCCTTTGAGCTCACTGGTTGGATCCGCCAACCTTTACACCATGTAGCCGGGAACCGGTATTACAACAATCCCGAAAGTGTGGGAAGGTAAAGATCCCTTAGCTGGCAGTACTAGCAATCGATGGGGCAACAGAAGACACGAGCCTTGCCGGGAACGTTCATTGCACACTTTTATTTTAAAGTAATAATAAAGTCACAAGGTATTTCAGATGCTGATAAAATCACTTACAATGGATGCTGCTCCTTGATGTCTAAAAGATTTAGGGAGTTATTCACAAAGCTGCCGAAGACAGCCGAGTGAATAACCCAGCCGAAGTGAAGTGAGCCGAATGCTGTTCGGCTATCCACTTCTGGCTTATACGTACATCGGCTAAAATCAGCCGTACATTGGCTGCCTTCGGTCAGCCGAACATGCTCTGCTAAGCCGAAGTGCAGAAGGATCGGCTGAGCCAAAGCTCCGGCAGCTCACTCGCTGACGTTCGCTCCTATTCTCATCGGGGCCGAACGGTAGTAAGTGAATTCGGTACCTCTGAGGTACTAAGCAGAATAGGAAAAGAGTGAAATTAATTTAAAAAAAGAAAACAAAAGTTGAAAAATTATTTTAAAAAATTTAAGAAAATAGGAAAATAGGAAAATAAAAAATAATTTTTAAAAAACGTCGGCAAAACTGTTTGTCCGGCACCTGACACAGTCTTCTAGCAGGTCCTGGCCAAGTAAGCTGTATTTGTTCACAAAAACACAGACACAGCAAGACAATTCACTAAACCCCATACCTCCCTTCCTTCTCCAAGCTAGTACTGTGGATGGACAGCTGCTGGAGACTGCTCCGTTCCTTGTCATCTTGTACTGGACAGAAAGTTCAGGGAAGCCGAGCTGGGAGAGTTGGAGCTATATGGAAACATGATGGCTGTAAGGTGCTTGGGCAAAAAAATGTAAAGAAATTCTTTGCTGGGCGGTGTGTATTTATTTGATCCGGATTCATTATTGAAAAGAGATTTTAATACTACTTTAGTTGCATTCAGGTAAGTAACACAGTATCGTATTTATTATTTACAGAGTTTTACAGAGCTGGATGAAGTCACCCTTTCATTTTATTTTTTTCTTAATTTTCAAAAGATATGGGATTTTTAGGACAGGGGCAGGATCCCTATAATAAGGCATGATTATAGCCTGAGGCTGTTTAATAAAGCAGCCTGAGGATGCTCCCTCAGACGGCATCATTTCAGCTCATGTGAGGGGG
>NW_017306273.1:4545579-4573309 GCF_000935625.1 Nanorana parkeri
AATAAAGAATCTCCATATATGAGCCTTTTCATTCAAATAAATTCCATAACATAACTTAATGCATTGAAACTACTTGTGCATTACAGCACGTCAGAAGCTGGCCATACAGTCATAGAATGTTGTTAGAAAAACTTAATTTTCAGAAGATTCATTACATTTTCTAATAGTTACTGGTGTCAGATCGGTGATTAATTTTGAACACTGTGATGAAAAAAAATTAAAGGAGCCGGATGGGAAATTTTCCTCGATTGAATGAATAACATTATCGAATGTTCTGATGGGATTTTTCATATGAACGTTCATAGAAAATCTACCCGTGTATGTCCGGCGTAGAAAATCTACCCGTGTATGTCCGGCATAGAAAATCTACCCGTGTATGTCCGGTGTAGAAAATCTACCCGTGTATGTCCGGCAAAGAAAATCTACCCGTGTATGGCCGGCGTAGAAAATCTACCCGTGTATGTCCGGCAAAGAAAATCTACCCGTGTATGTCCAGCATAGAAAATCTACCCGTGTACAAAGTCTGATATTTTATTTACATAGACACATCCTGTATGTCACGTGTGTGATAACATTATCGAATGTTCTGATTTTTCATATGAACGTTCATAGAAAATCTACCCGTGTATGTCCGGCATAGAAAATCTACCTGTGTATGTCCGGCGTAGAAAATCTACCCGTGTATGTCCGGGGTAGAAAATCTACCCGTGTATGTCCGGCGTAGAAAATCTACCCGTGTATGTCCGGCTCTAGACAAAGTCTGATATTTCATTTACATAGACACATCCTGTATGTTGGTTGTAGTTCAGCTGCAGCTCTTGGGCTCCCTCTAGAGGTAATAATCCATTTTCTCATCCAAGCCTCCTGTAAGATCCGCGCTGTGATAACAGGGACATCTCTAAGGTTTTATGGCAAATCAAACTCAATTAAAGTGATTCAAATTCCCTGAACACTTTCCAGCTCGTCGGTATGAAAATAACTGAACTGCTTCAGCATCTCATATTAAAAATCGAGGTTTCTGTTGCATATATTTGCAAATACATGTGAAGCCACACCGCCTTAAGAATGCACCTCTGTAAAGTGTGGTGCCCGAGTCAAAACTGAGTTCTCAACTATAGGACATTTATATAGCAATGCATTATTGTACAATCTCCTTTAGATCTACTAAACAGCTATGTAATGCAGTAGCCTGGTTGGATACAAATTCATCGGATAGTTTAGGTTTGTCCTCATATTACATAGTTTTGGTAAATCTAAGGTTGATTTTACAAAGATTGTACGGTGAGCAGGACCTGATTTCCCACAAGGCTAACCGAGGCCCGGCCTTGGGGCAGCAGGGAGTAGAGAGGCAGCAGGAGTGTGGAATTCCTATCTCCCGATGCCCGGGACATGCAGTTCCAGGCATCGGGCGGATAGTTGTTTTCTACATTTAGGGCAAGCAGAGCTAAATGTACTGCGGGGAAGCCGCTGCATGTTTGGTACAAGTGATCCCGGTGATGTCGCCGAGATCACTTGTATACAGCCTGCATACTGGGGGGCGCATTGAGGATCCTGGCTTTGGGGCAGCAGAGAGAGTAAATCTGCCCCTGACGGTGAGATTGTAACGTGTATCATGACTCTTAGGACTCATTCACATGGAAGTGCAGGGGCTTCCATGTGAATGAGCCGTGCATGCACAGATGTCCATACTTGGATAGCAAATAACAACATCCTGTCATCGATTTGTACAGGCAGCTGCATGCAGCACCCATCGCTCCCAGGTGCAGGATTCTAAATATGCATGCATGATGTGCCGGGTGCAGGATTCTGAATAAGCATGCACCACCCCATCCCACCCACCCTAGTAAATGTCTGTGCCAAATCAAACAAAGCATCAACGGCAAACACTTTAAAAGTACAGTAGCAAAAAAGTGAAAGGTTCATATAGGGTCAGAAAGAAAGAAAGAAAAAAAGAAAGAAAGAGAAGCTAATAGACAGGAAGTTAAGGATGAAATGAGGAAGGAAGATGGAGGTAGGGAGAGAGAAAGAAAGAAAGAAAGAAAAGTTTTTTGGACAGCTTTAATGGCCAGTAAAAGCATCTTCAGAATAGAAAACTCACAACACAGATTCTTGGTGAAAACGTTGGAACAAATAGAAGTACACAAGGCAAATGGCACAATTTGAAAATGTAATTTTTCCTCTGAAAGGAATATTTTGCTATTGTAGCAGCTGCCACGGGTTTGAGGAGAGTGTATGATTTTTTTGTCTCTCGTGGAACAATGTGAAAAGGGGAAGTTTCATTTTACCTTCTTTGTGCTTCGGGAACAATCACGTTTTTGAGGAGAAAAAAGCAGGTTAGGGATGAAGGTAGGGAGTGACGTAGAAAATGACAGTGCAGGCATACCGGAGGCAGAACAAAGGAATTAAATAGCATATTTCTCAGCCCTATTGAAACAAATGGACAGGGAATGCTGGGATAAATTGGGACCAGGGCTGATTAGGGGTAACTTCATCGACACGGAGGAAGGTTAGAAATTGCTGAAATCTGCCATCGCTGCTGTTTTCCTTGACATGACAAAGATGGAGAACTTTGAAAAAAAAATATTATAACGATGTGTCAAGAACTTACAACTCAAAAACAACTACAATTAGCCTGTCAGGAGGAATAATAACATCAACACACTGTACCGGCAATGAGTTCTTTTCTAAAGACAAGCGCACTCTTTAATATCACTGGACACAAAAGGGGTACGCACAAGAGATGTGGCAGAGAGGGCAGCAATACAGAGGGCTGTCAGTGTGTCCGGGAAATTGGGTGATCATTACAGTAAAGTTAAAGTAGAATTAAATCCTAAAACCTATACCGGGAACACGGCCTATTCTGTATTTAATTCTTACAATGGTTTCTTATGTTAATTTGCCCATTATGTCTGCAGACCCAAAAAATGAATACAAAAATCGTTTTAATACCATTAACTATTAAATAGTTTGCATGGAACTTTAGAGTTAAACCATAATGGCCTTGGGTACTTAAAGGGACCTGTCAAGGTAAAACAGATCTTACAGGAAGGAGCACTGCAGCACAAGAGCTACTATACTTACCTCTATGGTGGCTCATGTCTCCTATCTTTCAGTGCTGTAGCCAGGGCTGGATTTCCCACAAGGCCAACCGAGGCCTGGCCTCGGGGTGGCAGGGAGTAGAGGGGCATGCAGTTATGGGCGTTGGGCGGGTAGTTGTTTTCTACATTTAGCCCTGCTTTGGGCAAGTAGAGCTAAGTGTACAGCGGGGAAGCTGCCGCTTGTTTTGTACAAGTGATCTCGGCGATATCACCAAGATCACTTGTATGCAGCCTGCATACTGGGGGGCGCATTGAGGAACCTGGCATTGGGGCAGCAGAGAGAGTAAATCCAGCCCTGGCTGTAGCCTCCAGAAGTTTCTGCAGTATCCAACACTACCAGGAGTGTCAGATACCCTCACCATGTGTGGTGGTTCCTGTGGCTTAGGATTCTTTTTAACCCTGTCATGGTCACACTAAAGCAGGCCTTGCATGAAAATAATTCTAGCTGAGGGGAATAAAATACAAAAAGAATTAAAAATCAGAAGAAAAATTAAGTAAAATCTAAAAAAAAATCACTCACCTTAGATCTCAACTTCTTGCCACTTCACGAGGCCCAGTGATATCACTTGGCCTCAGCATGGCATCCTGGGAAAACTGAGGATCCCGAATTTAACAAGAAATTGATCCTGTAATGTGCAGGAGTGATTTAGTATCCTCAGCTTTCCCAGGAGACTGCCCAGTGATGTCAGAGTTGCCTACAGAAGCTGACCAGGGGCTGGGGTGTAAGATGAGCACCCTTTAATAGCTAATAAGGCCAGTTGGGGGCTACCTAATAAGCCAACCATAAGCCAACCAACTTAAACTTAAGTTATTGAGCTCTGTAAATGATTTTTGCAACAAAAGAGGTAAAGGAGACTAATTCATTAAAAATGCACTTTTAAACTGCTGCTTTCAATGGGTCCTGTGGTTTTTCACCCCCTGTCACAACATGATCCGCATAACACATGAAAAGGGTCATAGGATCACTCATCATCTGCTGCTGGGATGGGTCCTTCAGGCAGTTGCTACTTTGTAATGGGCAACTCATCTCTCTTCAGTTACAAGCTTTTTATCATCTGCTACCTGGAATAGTTACGTGGCCTCTTATCATTTGACACTTGACATGGGTCATGTGACCTCCAATTGGGCATGGGTCCATGTAATTGCCAATTAGGCGCATCCAGACTTTCCTACGTGTAGCATTCCTCCTACTGAAACCAAGTTCCTTCTTCCAAACAGCAGTACCCGAGCTCTACTTTTTACCGGAATTACGAATACAAAAGTTCACTCGAGTTTTCTAAATTTCTGTGTTCTTTTCTCTGGAATAAAAGGAATTCAGTGGATCTCCTTCTCAGAAGTGAATGTATCAGACTTCACATACCACAAGAATTCTTTGTTTCATCCAACTCGTACCTTTTAATTATGGTTTGATGCGATTGCGCTCTTCTCCATCCATTAGATTTTTTCTTTCTTTTGATTTTTACTTTGGAAAAATATTTTTCATTCCCGTTTCGTGTCCAACACAAGTGAGGAAGAGGTTCTGGAGCCGCACAGGCTGAAGCAGCAAATTTTTTTCTTGGACTAATATTTTTGTCCCGTAAAGATCATCGTAATCAGAGCCAAGTAACTGGCATGTCTGGGAGGAAACAATACAGACACTCACGTTTAACGCACCTTATACCTCGGAACATTTTTTTTTTAAAAACAGTTCAATTAACTCTTTAAGGGCGGCATAATGGCAAATATGTTATGGGGTGTTTGTCTAAAAAGTAAAAAAGCACACTCTATCAGGTCTGGGCTAATTTTGGATGTAGTAATACCTGACATGAGTTCCACTAGTCCACATGTGATGGACCCAACCTTCCTATGCCCATGCCTGTCACAGCTCATCAACAGCAAAAAGAGAGCTGGATGCTGGTAGTCCAAAAAAATGGCCCTAAATAAGTACAAGGTAAGTAAAACAGATAAAAGCACCCCTTCTTATCAAGGCAGCCCTACAAACATCTGCAATCCAGATATGGTACCAGAATATTTGGCCCTACTACTGGCTTTTGTCCGGCTTAGTCACGTACAGTAGATCTAATGCAACCAGAATGTTTGGCCCTGCCACTGGCTTTAGTCCCAGTTAGATATGTACAGTAGATCTAATGCCACCAGAATATTTGGCCCTGCCACTAGCTTTTGCCCGGCTTAGTCACGTACAGTAGATCTAATGCCACCAGAATATTTGGCCCTGCCACTAGCTTTTGTCCCATTTGACAAGTACAATAGATCTATTGCCACCAGAATATTTGGCCCTGCCAAAGGCTTTTGTCCTGGCTACACGTGTACAGTAAATCTAATGCCACCAGAAAATTTGGCCCTGCCACTGGCTTTTGTTCCAGTTAGTCACGTGCAGTAGATCTATTGCCACCAGAATATTTGGCCCTGCCACTGGCATTTGTCCCTGCTAGACAAGTACAATAGATCTATTGCCATAAGAATATTTGGCCCTGCCACTGGCTGTTGCCCTGGTTAGACACGTAGATCTAATGCCACCAGAATGTTCTGGGCTGGCTTCAGGGCGTTGTCCCATAGGTCAATTATATAAGATTAAGTCTCAGTTAGCTTTTCTCAAATTAAAAGATCGCCGTCTTTAAGATATTTTCATTTCACCAATCATCTCCTGTTATTGAGGGTCAACCTTTAAATGTCCTAAAAGTAATAGGGGATATGAACCATTTTTTGTAATACGTTGCATCTTATCTGGAGATCCTGCCAGTTACAGAATTTCCTTTTGCAAACTGACAACGCTAAGCTTCTGCCTCACAGTTAACGGCGTTGCCAGCCTACTATGCATACTTCTTCAATTGGCTGTTGAGCTGCCTATCAGATCTGGAGATTTGAGTTTTATATAGACTTCTGCAGTAAAGCCATCAATCTTTATGTTAGCAGTGGCAGGGTCCCCAATCAGTAAAGGGTATAAACCTTCCGAATGACCACTAGTCACTTGAGGCTACCCTTATCCCCGAACTGGTTTCTTTCACGTTCTTTTCAGAGGCTAGCTTGCCTTAGCAGAATGAAGCCCGAGTCCGTTTCCACTCCCTGCTTCACATATGTTACGCTCTTTGCTGAGCACATGTATTTATTTAATGTGAAGTAAACCTTTATAATTCCGCCGTATCCTGCAATACATCATCTTGCATAATTGTTTACACTGCTCTCTGGCTTCTTCCTTTGCAAGCTTTGCATACGGTAGCCAGGTTCAAGTCCTCATTGTTTCAAGGCCCGCGTTTAACATTCCAAACTCATAAAACCCAAACAGTCTAATTAAGGCTACTTATTGACCTATCAAGTTGACAATGACTTAGAAATTAAGACTTATGGCCCTCGATCAGCAACTCTCGCCCTGGCTGCGTTTATCAATAAATCACCTTTGCCACTGTGATTTCATATGATGTCTCATTAGCCACATGTAAAAAAAAATCAATGGAATCTCTCGAAATAAAACTTTACTATGTGTTTTTAGTATGTTTTTTATTTAGGTTTGAAAATGGCGAGAGAGAAATATGTATGCTGGTTTCAATGTTGATCTGATGATAAGTAAAATGCTGTAAAGAAGGAGGGTAGGGAATCTTTTAATGATAAAGGTTTTAATGTATTTTGGAAATGTCATGCTTAAAGTAGAACCGTGGCCTGGCTATGGATATATATTTGCAAAATAAAAATGTCAACTACCCAGGTAAATTTATATCTAGCATGAGTAAGGTGCACAAGGTGTAGTTTTAAGAACAATGTACCTAAGCACACTTACCTGCTAGTTAGAAAAAAAAAAGTATACACTACTTTAAAAAAATTGGTTAAAAAAACAGAGTTTTTTGTGGCATACCATTGCAAGTATATGTAAAGCTGCAATGCTGCCACGGGGCACCTCTGTAAAGTGCGGTACCTATCTCCTGTCTAACAGAGCTCCCATCTTGAAAGCAGATATGCCTTGGAATAGGACAGAGCTTGAGTTTGTCCGAACCCAGAAGCAAATGGTCAGTGCTGGCTCAATCAGCTGCCAGGGCACTAGCAGGATGCTTGGGACATCAATGACCTAATATATGGTCACATGGCTATATTTGGTCAATGACATTGACTTAAGTCGGCCATGTGGAAGCCCAATCCTCCTCCAAGGTGCAGAGACACTCCAGAGGCCCAGCACAGCTCAAATCGCAGCTAAAGACCTCTGGTATCAATTTAGTGTCAATCAGTAAGAGGAACATTATGTCTTAGAAAAGAAGGAGTGTTTATATGCGTTTCCTAGTATATAACACAAAACCTAGTATATACACAAAATATATATATACAGGTAATGAGCAATTCCAGGCAACATGTGACAGCAATTAGAGAGTTACTAATACTATCCAGTCAGCACTGCAACTGTGCTATAGTCAGAAAATGCACTCATCTTTCTCTAATCTGAATTCTGTGTTGTCCAGTGTAACCAGATTTCAGCTAGCACCTCAAAGGGCCACTGGGAATGTACTTCCTTACGTCTGTACTGTGTAATCTCCTCTCCCTTACTGTATCACCAATCACATTCATATTTCCCCATGTTTTAGTCCTGACATTTTTTAAATAGGGTTTTCTCTATACAAGAGACAGCAAGAAGCCTGCAAAGGGCAGTGTTTGGGAATTTGTATTCTGCTTCACAAGCAGGGGTTCCCAGATCACCAGAGTGATGATAAATGGCAGTAAACTGGGCAGGTTTAAGGGCCCCTTACCAATTGTGTGGATTGTACAGGGTTGGGACTGGTTACCTGTGCTACTGCTTAAGATAAGGACCCAGTTGGCTGGAGGGATGCTGTATGAGCAGAATGTCACTTGCCTTGCTCTCCCAAAAGAAATTTGGAGAGGGACATATGGAAATTTCCAAATACAGAGGCTGCTTGTGGGAGAATGGAATGATTGACTTCCAGACCTCCTGCAGCTGAACTATTCAGTGATTAATTTTTGCCCCAGTAGTAAAAGGCATCAGGAATTTCCTATAGACTTGTATTCTGCTTTCCACAGTTGCATGCAAAAATTGCATAGGATCGAAGGCAAGGGATGGGGCCTAGCTATATTCACACAGGATCTGCCATCTTTTTGCAATTTGTGATCTCGATTGATCACATGAGTGCAGTGCAGTGCAGCACATAAATTGTCATTTATAGCTCCTGGCAGTGAAGACATTATTCAAAAAAATCTATGAGGAGCAGAAGCCCCCTACTTGTTCTTACTGACCAACAGGCTACATGTAAATGAAGCAATATTTATACTGCCCCAGCCTGTAATGGCAGATCTCAAAGCACGAGTGGGGACATGAGTTTATAAAGTCTATAACTACCTTGCTGGATAACATTTGAATGGATCGTTTAGAAACGTGATATTAAGCCTTATCTGACATATCAAATCTGAAGCAAATTATTGTATATGGCCAGCTTGTGACTATGAATGGGAAGCCAAACTCTAGCAATCAGGCACACAAAGAGGAATGGAAAAAAGGATTATGAGTATAAAGGATTACCCAATGAGTGGTCACACACTATAGCTAAGCAAGACTGAACCGGAAAGAAAAAACATGGCTCCCATGGTACATTTGGAACATCCCCTGCTGTGCTCAACTTAAGCTTGTACCATCCCTATAATGTAAAGCTGGCACAGACACAAACCATTCCAAAGTGCCACACACTAATCTACATATTCACATTCCTTGCAATGCAAGGAAAGGAAGCGGCAGTGTTAATTGGCTATAAATAGAACATTCAGCAGCTTGTTTCAAAACAACGTCCTTTGTACCCATTAGATCAGAATAATTCTTTAAATCTCCCCACACCTCAATAGGTAATCTTTATTTCATCATATAGCGCTGCGTTTGCTACGTGTCAACAATACAAAGTACCCATTCTTCCTGGCTTATTATTTTTACCACCACTTAGTTCCCCACAAGCAGTTTTCCGAGGGTGAGCAATGACTGTCCTCATGTCGTGATTGATTTAATGGGCCTTTCATGAGATAGGCCTGCTTCCAGGCCCTCTGACTGTTGTATTATCTCCGCAAAGCATTATAAAACAATGTAACGGTGGGCACTGATGGAAACCATCCGTTATTCGAAAATTGAACTGTCAACCCGGGTGTCATGATTATTATAGCTTATTAAGGAGATATTAATCTGCTGTCACTTTCCGCAGTATCTGTCATCGACAATCACTAGATTATTCCGATGCTCTGTAGCCAAGGAAGACAAAAACGAATGGTAATGGATATTAACAAAAGCCCAATATTTTATGGTGTGGCGGGATATAAATATTGAACCCTTTAGAACATATTGCCTTTTTTTTTCCCTTCTCCCTTCCTCTGTGACGACGATTGCCGTAGAGTTAATAAAGAGAGCAGAGAAGTATCGACTGAACCTGCGAAAGGAGGGAGATCATTTCAACAAAAATGCTTCTGCCCTTTAATGCTATAACACTGGAAAATAATTCAGCTGGGGAATGATAGCCATTTGCCGTGCCGAAAGCCGTTCTGCTGGAAACGATATAACAGTATTTTATTTGGTTATGGACCATAAACGGAGTGACAGCAAAGCTGAGTTTAGCCGTCCATGATGTGTCTTTTCATTTGTGACTACCAAACATTTCAAAAAATACAGAAAAAAATATCTGGGTTATAGTCACCTTTTCAAATATTTATGTTAACCTCTTTGTGGCTTAAAGTGAGCTTGATGAGGTGTATTCCCTTCGAAACAAATACTGCCGATGCCGAGTATCGCCCTAATGCTCCGATGCCTTTCCTGATTCTTGAGCTTCCGGTATCAGAAAGCCAGGCAGCAAGTCATTACACGCTGCCCGGCTTCCTGATTGGCTGGGAAGCTGTCTCCATGCTCCCTGGTCATTTGTGACCTGGGAGCATGGAGCCAGCCAATCAGGAAGCTTCCTGATCGGCCAGAGAGCCAGCTCCATGCGCTCTCATCACCTAGTGGCGAGAAGAATGGTGGCGGCTTCCCTGCTGATCGGGAAGCCGGGTGGTGAGTCTTTACACACTGCCCAGCTTCAAGGCTAATCAGGAAGCCAACTGGCGAGTCATTACACGGCCCCCGGCTTCCTTAATGGGACTTCCAGTATCGCTATTCGGTATCGGCAAGTACCGGAGAAAAAATATCGGTACTCGTACTCGATGCCAAAAAAAACGGTATTGGTGCATCCCTAGTTTAAAACATGGGAAAAATGTGCATGTATTGCAGAGATGTGCTGAATATGTTTTTTTCATAATTATATTTTGCAAAAGACATACACTTTAGTGAACATTCCGATCAAAAGAAACCTGAAAGGTGCTATCCTCATATTCTTCATAAAGCAGATCAGGCACAACCTTTGAGATGCTATGGTAGCCCCAGAGCATCAGCAGTAGTGCTACTATACCACATGTTACCAGTAGGTGGCACTGCAGCGCACTTCTGAAAATGCAGCCCCCCGATGATGGTAATGGAGGGGAAGGTTTAAAAGTCTTTCAAGTGCTGTTGCAATAATAAAACTTTTAATTCACTTTTTTTTATATCCACTTTAATAAATAACAGTACATCTTTACTGCTCGGTTAGCCGGGTGGGTTATTTAACAGAAGGAAGGAACTCGAAGCCCACTTCCATCAAGAGAGACTCTCGCTGTGTCCAGCTGATTAAATATTTAGATGAATTCTATTACTGAATTAAGTATTTATTGATTTATAATTTAAAAGATTCATGATTTGCCATTAAAATCTGGAAGTCAACTTTCTCCTTGTCTTTCTTTTTTTTTTTTCCAGGGAGCTGCGTTGTCGTGTGCCATTTACATAGGCTGAAAGGATTTCCAATAGGTCTTTCGGCAAAGTTTGAAATCACCCCAGATTTGTACTTTTAATTCCTATTAGTTTGGGATGCAATTAAAATATAAGTCTTTGGCAGTAAGCACTGATTTTATAAATCTTTCTAAGATTAGTTTTTGTGTTACTTTTACTTTTCATTATCTGATAAAGGAAACATACAGCTTTTTACAGCTCTTCGTTAAAGCCCAAGTGCATTTTTTAAAGCTTGTACTTAGTTGTCCCTGCTGTGTGAAAAAGGAAAGGATAGAACATTTACCATCTGCACACTCCACTTAGGGCTTATTCAAGCAGCCATTCATGGTGTGCACTGCCAAGATCAGCATATTTCTGCAGTGGGTTCTAATTGGCTATTGACAGGAAGCCTGTACAAATCAATGACAAGTTGCCACTGTCCATGGCTGTTCGCATGCAATTGCTCAAGAAGCGATTACATGTGGCTAGGGACAGATGAGCAGCCCTGTATACACACTGTTTGCATCCAGGGCTGCTCATCTGACCTTAACCAGAGGTATTTACTCCATGTGGATAGCTGCGGAGTCGCTCAGCCTGAAGAAGGAATATGCTGGTCTGGGCAGTGTCCGGCCATGAAACGGCCTCCTGAATCCTCATTTCTGGTTGGATGATGCCCAGTGTCATGTATCCCCTTATTGTGAACCCAGGCGGTCATTTTTTTGGAAGCGTAGTTCTACAACAATGCTTTCATTGTTGAAGACTGTTGAAGGCCGCTCATAGCTGTCCCAAGAACAGTAAGGAGAGGTCAAGGACATCACATGACAGTTTAAAGCTAAACTGTAAAAAATACTCTTGCAGTGGAGCTCCACCCCACCCTGAGCTACTGCTTAGTGTAGAAATCTTCCCACCAATGACACTGGATACACCCCGCAGCAGTGATCCTCTGTCAATATGGTGGTTAAGATCAGCGGCTTCAACTATAAACCATCGGTACTGCATGCCCTCCCTTTCCTCCTCACGCCCATTCACCAAACTTGTAGTATTCCTTCCCAGAAAGTAAAGCCTTCCATGACTGGAGGATGGGCAGATGAATGGCAGGATCTTCCTCCTCCAATCACAGAATGGGCGAGAGAGGAGAAACCGATGGTTCCCAACTGTAGTCGCTGGTCTTAAGCCTTACAGAGCAACAAGATCAACTCTGTGGGATCCATTGTCACTGGAGGGAAGATTTCTTCACTAAGCAATAGCCAGCAGGATACAGGACACACTTTATTAGAGGTAAGGATATGAAAAAAGGAAAAAGTTATATTGATGTAGGTCCAAGATCCAAGGCCTGTGGCTCTCCTAGAGTGTTGCATATCGCTGAATCTGCTATAGAGCTGGTACCACAAAATATAGAAGATAGACAGGTGGAGGTACAAGACCCAAGCCATCTGCCCTGATCTCCTAGGTTGTTGCCGATCAATTAATATCCTATGGAGCTGGCATCAAAAAAGGAAGAAGAGAGGCTTGTGGAGGTCCAGGACCGAGGGATGTACCCCAATGAATGTCCTATGGAGCTGGCTTCAAAAAAGGAATTGACTGTTGGAGGTTCAGAGCTCAAGGCCTGTGCTCCAAACTCCTAGGGTGTTGCAGATCAATGAATGTCCCATGGAGCTGGCATCAAAAAGTGAAGATGGATAGATTGTTGAAGGTTCAAAACCCAAAGCCTGTGCCCTGATCTCCTAGGGTGTTGCAGATCAATTAATGTCCTATGGAGCTGGCATCAAAAAGTGAAGAAGGATAGATTGTTGAAGCTTCAGAACCCGGAGCCCATGACCCGATCTCCTAGGGTGTTGCAGATCAATGAATGTCCTATGGAGCTGGCAGCAAAAAGGAAGAAGATACACTGCCGAAGGTCCAGGACCAAGGTCTGTGTTTCAATCTCCTCAGGTGTTGGAGTTGAATGAATATCCTATGGAGCAGGCACCATAAAATAAGAGCTTAGACTGAGGAAGGTCTGGAAGAGGCTGCTTGACAAGTTCCAGGAACGGTGGTAGAAAGGTGAGTCTGAATACCTCATGACATTCACCTACCTCCACTACATGGATCTCTACAGGGAAATTTCATTGTGGCCCTTTTAATCACTGTTGTTTCATTTCTTGAGATTTAATCTTGAGACCGTAAAACACATTACATTTCCTGGTTCAGGTAGACAGAAATCACTGCACTTAATAACTGTTTTAGAAGCATAGCAAGGTGGAGCACTTTGCTTAGTGATGGGATTAGCTTTAGGAAAATAATTAGTGGATCCTTTCTCTAAAAACTGTAATAAGACCCATGTTGGCACCACAATGGAACCGGCAAAGCCCAGAACCAATTAATGGTAAAAAGTGCCCTGTTTTATAATCCTCTAACAAATGATCATGCTGATATACCTTTACCAGTACGTCAGAAATAAATGCTTAACCATTTTTGAAGAACATAACATTCTGTGATTATAGACACATCCTGATGGGAAGAATAAGTATTTGCCTCAGAACACGCCACTTCGAATAGCATTTTGTTCTTAAAGAGCACCTGTTACCTTGGAGAAAATGGCATGCTGCTGAAGGGGTGTGCTACGAAGGTGATTTTGGAAGGGTGGTGTTAAACCACTGATAACTCTACAAGTAAAGCCATTTTCACCCATATTAGATCCTGCGCAGGGCAATTGTGCAACTGCTGAATCTCAGTACTATAAAGGCAATCATTGCTGGTAATTCTGTAAATCACAATAGGGGGGGTGGTGGAGCAGGAAGTTAGACCAGTCGGGTCACGGAGTACGAGGCCATTAGGGGTAACCAGACTATGTACAAGTTTGCCTTGCAGACCATTGAAGTATATAATGAGTAGACTATATGTTATAACACATGCAATTCAAGTATATACATTTAGCCTGGAGCTCAAATGTAGGTTTCCATGGCCATGCAAATTTGACTCGTCAGACTTATCAGATATATATTTTTCATAAGAAGTGCATGCATTCAAGTAATGTGTAACTGTAACACTTCCAGGTATTTATAACCTTTCTTGGAGTTTACAGTACTCCCCCTGCCTTCATCTACTTTTTTCTCTTCAGTAGCACAGCGCCTTTTTTGTTCAGGCACCATTCAGGGTCAGCATCAACGTCCTGGACTGGGATGCTGGCTCAGAGATGACACAATCCTGTAAGGTCTCGTTTACACCTGGCCAGAACGGCCTTCATCGCATTTCGGCCGGCTCACTATGTTGTGGGGCAGGAAGGGGCCTGGCGGTCCATTGAAGTGAATGGCACCGTAGCCATGCCCTCCGGCCGCAATGTGATCGGCCGCACGGGAACGCATGGCACAATATGCCTGCGTTCAAGTCTGGTCCGGTCCGAACAAAATAGTGCAGCACTTCAATGGACCACCACGCCCCCTCCTGCCCCACAACATAGTGAGCCGGCTACAATGCGATGCAGTGCGTTCATAAATGTCTGAAAGCAGAGCTATCCCTACCCTATATGCCACCTGATAGCGGTGGGGTAGGTGGGCGCTGCTGATAGTGCTTTTTTTTGGACAAATCCAGGTCAAGACTATCTGCAAGGAGTTTGCATGTTCTCCCTGTGCTTGCATGGGTTTCCTTCCGCACATTAAAGATATGCTGAAAGATTAATTGTCTCCTGTCTAAATCTGCCCTGTATGCGTGTGAGATAGGGACCTTCAATTTTAAGCTCCTTGAGGGCACGGACTGATGTGAATGTGCAACTATGTAAAGCGCTGTGTAAATGGTCGTCTCTATATATAAATAACTGTATTAAATAAATAATAATGGTAAAAAGTAAAGTTTTGTTGATAAATAATGCTGTTGCAATATATTGGGTCATACTACAAAATTATTTCTATTAAATGTTTAACTTCCTTATATTAAAATAATACATTGAGCAGTATACTGTATGTCTATCATCAGTAGACACCTTGCACATTTCAGCCACGTTCTATAGTAAAATATATCTATTAAAGTCTTGTTTTATCCGTGGCAGTGTAGAAGCAAACACTTCCAAGAGCCCAAACAGCGGCACTGGAATCTCCTTAGGCCGGTGATAGACAGGGGTGAATCCCGCATATGTCAGATGTAATGGTCTGTAAACAAGAGATGGCATTGTAAAACAACAAAAGGATGCTCGAACATTCCTTGGAGACCGAATCATCAAGTCGATTCAATGACTCGCTGTCTGATCTGTCACCAAGAATTACACGATGCATCATCTCTACTTAGAGAGGGGAATGAATTTCTCGGCTGCGGAGGGCTCGCCACTGACAATATAATGGCCCGGCGGTAACGAGAGGGCAATTTGTTACAATGTGATCCACATAGACAAGATTATCACTTAAGTACTTTGGAGAATAGTATTTAAGGCCCGCAAGACATCAATAAAAGCCGGTGCTGATGCTGCGTATATACTCCTAGGAACTGCAGGAGACTAAATACGATCGCATCATCAGACTGGGACTAAAACCGACGCTGGGCTATTGAATAGTTACCAAAGTCTGCCAATCTTGATGGCGGCATAGTGCTTGAGGAATGTGCAAAGCCAAAACGTTTTTTTACTAGAGGGTTTAACCCCATTTAAAAAAAAAAAATGGGGGTCCAACTGCAGAGATTTTCCTTCACTTCCTGTCCTGCTAGCTCCAATTATGCAAATACAACCAACACCTTACCTCCGTGAGGTCTCTGACCCCATACTGGTTATGTTTATCAAATTATGTTGATTGGAGCAACATTCACCATATTTATTCACAGGGAATTTTTGTACAAGTCATTCTGAATTGAGAAAGCTGGTCAATTGACCAGCGAAACGTCTTATGGAAAAATACAGCAAGTCCAGCTGCCTTGATTTATTTTTTTACAGATATGTCCTGTAGACACAACAGGAAGTGAGATAAATTATTTCCTAAGTAAGGGAAACCCCCTCTTAAAATACATTACCACTTTTGCAGTCAAGTTCCAAGGCTGAGTCCTGAGCTGCATCTCGAAATCAAGGTAAATGCTTGAAAAAGCTGAACTCCAAGCAAAAATCTAAATACACAAATATACTGAGGGGAATTTATCAAAAATGGAGCAGAGAAAATCTGGAGCAGCTGTGCATGGCAACCAATCAGCTTCTACGTTTCATCTTAACTGAACAAACTGAAGAGAGAAGCTGATTGGTTGCCATGGGCAACTGCTACAGTTTCTGTCTGCTCCAATTTTGATAAATCCCCCCCCCCCGGGTATTTGGCATTTTTAAATGATTTGCACAACTGACCACTCGCTTCTGCGATTTACACAGCACAGCGTGACCGCAATGCTGAACGGGCAGTGTGCGTGTGCGTACACCGGCCCGTTCGGCATTTGTCTCCCGAGCACCATTCAGACTTCGTACGATTTTCGGCTGGTTTTCTAGCGTGCTCCTTAGACAAAAGACGTGCGATTTCCCGCGATTCTCGTACGAGAATCGAGCAGTGTATGGGCACCTTTATAGAGAGGGAATACAGTAATGCCATCTCCCCACCCCCAGTCTGATGATTGGATAGGGAAGGAGAAGCAGCAGACTGATGAGATTATCCCCGTACTCATTCTGGATCTGGATCTTTTCTTATCAGTATGTTTCTTATCATCACATCTGCATGCCGTACACCTGATTGACTACTAGTTCAGCCCCTCCCTCTCCTATTCTAAGTGCTGCTGTAAAGAGGCTGATACCAGATTCAGATACTTAAACCCAGTTAATTACAAAAATACATTTAATGGTTTATTAATTTAATACAATGCTGCCTTAGAGTGAACTCAACTCAAAAAGCAAACATTTGCTATGTTACAGGGAACATTTAGAAACGTTAATGGTGCCTAAGCTTCAATCTTTTGTCTTGAATTCCGCCTGAAATATACTTCCTGTGCCTAGGGACTCATGTACCTACAGCCTCATAGCTTTATATCAGCAGTATGGGATCTAAGGCACTGCTGGCTCTGATTACTAGTCTCAGGAGATTTGGCGATCAGCTGCTCCCTGTTCTCATTACTGGAGGGTCTGACATGGGGAAGCAAAGCCCTGCCTCTACCAAGGTGGCCGCCTCTATGCAGAGATACAGTGCAGAACAAGGCATGGTAAGTCAGTAACAGGGGAAAGATCAGCTATAGGAAGCCTATGGGAAGGTGCAATACTGATGACTAACCCTTTGCCCTCTGCCGGTCTGTTTTGGGACAGCCCTCAAAGTTAAATTTTACTTTGACATATGTCTTTTATAGCTGTATGGGGTTCTGCCTGCAAGTGTATGTCCACTTTTGCAGTCAAATTAGAGAAACCCCCCGCTTTTTAGTTATGTGTTCCTATTCATACAGCAAGACGAAAAATAAATAAAATCATGTTTTTCGAACCAGCTCAAAGCTTCTCCTGTCCAATCTACATGCCTGCGCTGAACCCGGTGCACAGCAATGGTTCCTGCTCCACCTGGTCAGTCCATGATGCTAAAACACCAGCATACGAACAGAGATCTTCTCCAAGTACAACTTGATTTTAATTCGGCATATGAACAGCAAATAGCTTACGCATTTCAGCCCAACACCCTTAGTCACAGCTCATGATGATGATGCCTGTCCATGTCCTGGTGTTTTAGCATCTAAAATTTTTTTAAATATTTCCTATCTTTCTTTTTTTTTCTTTGGAGGAGGCCTTTGGGCAGACTGCAAGCTACTCTGAACAATATGAAATCGAATGTGCAGGGGGACACACTTGGGACAGACTCAGTTTCCCCTCAATAACATACAATGTATCACCCAAGCCTTGAGATCCTCAACCCTTTGTTAGGGCCGGTTCACACCACAAAGTCTGCGTTCCAGAGCGTTCGGCCTCTGTAAATGCAAGCCGGCCAGTTCCCTGCGTTCAGGGGCAGGAGCGGGCATGGTAATGTATTGAAGTCAATGGCACCGCAGCCACGCCCCCTGCCTGCAGTGCGATCGCCCACACTCCAACGCGTGGCACATCAGTGCCTGCGTTCCGGTCCAGTGTGATCTGCAAAAATAGTGCTTGCAGCATTTTTGCAGATCGCACTGGGCCGGAATGCAGGCACTAATGTGCCTCTGTTTAGGGAGGTGTCGGGCGATTGCACAGCGGGCAGAAGGGCGTGGCTGCAGTGCCATTGACTTCAATGAACTTCCACGCCCCCTCCCGTCCCTGAATGCAGGGTTAATCATGGTAACCATGAACTCCCCTGCCCCCTCCTTAACATTACATAGCAGTAGAAAACTTCTGTTTTACAGTTTCCATAAAAGAGCAAGTAAAAGGACCATTTGTACTGCAATTTAAAGCAATTTAAATTTTCTTTTTTGTTTTAATTTGTGTGATGTGAATGGGAACATGTGACAAATATAAAATAGGCGTTCGGTTGGAAATAAAACTTTAAAAGAAGCTGCCGTAGAAAAGGGTTAAACCCACAAGATCTGCTTTTTATTTAACAAATTCCTGAAATCTAAACCGCGCTTAAGAGAAAAAAGAAGACGCCCTGCGGGTGTCCAGGTCGCACGTTGGCATTCACACTCTAAACACAACACGTTCACATCAAAACACGGCGTCGCATTGTTCCCGTTTTAATATTGATTTCCGCAGATACACTGTGCCGGCGACGTACGGGAACATCACCTCTGTGTGCACACACTTTTCCTTTTATCAGTTCTCCTTCTTTGTGTTCCGTCGGAGTGAAATTCAATAGGCCGTGCGGTAGTGGGATGCCTCCCGCCGCAATAGTCTTAAGCGCTATGTGAACGCGCTGCCCTGGAAAAGATTGCCGCCGAGCTTAATCCACGCGACGGGAAAGCATTTAGACGTAACAGCCACATATGGCTAAACAACTTAGCAAACATTTCAATGTTGCTTTCTTCCTTTATCTTTTTTTTTTTCCCCCGTCGTTTCTGTATGCTTAAAAACTAAGAAGAAAAAAAAAAAATCCCTTACATCTCGTCGCAGTTTAAGTTGTCTTTCTAATTAACTCTAACCTCCTGTTGTCTTACTCTGATATAAAACAGCGCTGCCCCGACACAAGCGAGCGTTTAATATTCTTTGACAGCGCTCCTTTCGACATATGGCTTGCGATCTAGTTTAATTAAAAGCACATTTGTATTCCAAACAAATTAAGCGCGATTAAGGTCTCGGAGTTAGGGGTATCTATCGCTCAGGCCGGGCTGGCCCGTGTTTTTGCAAAAATTACCACGTCGAGATCAAAAGCGGCGGGGCCCATCTCTTGATTGCTTCGTTAGAGCCCACAGAAATGGCCTTCATAAATTAGGGCCCTCATTACGTCGGGGATTGCCAGAATAGACATCTTGGGATGTAATTGCTACCAGGCAGCGCTCATTGCCGCAAATTCTTTCACACACCTTCACTGTAAAAGTATTTTTTGTATATATATATATATATATACACTATATTGCCAAAAGTATTGGGACGCCGGCCTTTACACGCACATGAGCTTTAATGGCATCCCAGTCTTAGTCCGTAGGGTTCAATATGGAGTTGGCCCACCCAGCTATAGCAACTTCAACTCTTCTGGGAAGGCATTCACAAGGTTTAGAAGCGTGTCTGTGGGAATGTTGGACCATTTGTGAGTAGGGTTGCCACCTTCTCTTCAAGCCAAACCCGAACACTGTAGCGCCTCGCGGCAATTTTTTGGTAAAATACACTATGCGCATACTTTGTGATTAAATAACATTGGAGGTAATCACAAAGATGCCAGTGTGCCACAGATCCACAGATATACAATCTGTACACAGTGGTGTACTCTGGTTTGGGGCCGCCCTAGGCAAGACGAAACTAGAGCGCCCCCCCACTTAATCCGCAGGATCTCAGGGGGGCTGTGCAGGATCTGTGGTGGGCTCTGCCATAGAGCCCACCACAGATCCTGCAAAGCCCCCGAGACCCTGCAGAGCCCACCACAGATCATGCACACACCCCCTAAGACCCTGCAGACCAGTGCGGGATGTGTGGTGGGCTCTGGCCAACATAGACTCCACCACAGATCCTGTGTAGCCCACCCGAGACTCTCAGGTGGGCTGTGCAGGGTACCTTTAGCAGCAGTGTGATCATCTTACCTGCTGCTTGGTCCCCGGCCTCCTCCACCGATGGACTGGTGCTGCAGGACCCGGCCTCCTTCGCACCTCGACGGCTCTTCTATGACCCAGTGTTCTGTCAGGCATGCACCGGCTTCCTATAGCGCGATGGCACCCTGGCCCCGCCCCTTTCTGATACGACATGGTCTCTGCCTCGCCCCGCCCCCTACTGCTGGTCCGTCTTCTCTGTCTCTTCCCCCTCCTCCACCACTGCCTCCTCGCCGCTTTTCTCTGCCTCCTTGCGGACTCCGTCCTTTGATGCTGCCGCCTCCTCCGCCCGCCCCCCTGAAGTCTGCCACCCAAGGCCAACGCCTTGTTTGCCTTGCGGCAGAACCGCCCCTGTCTGTCCGTAAACGATGCCCCCATAAGATGCCAGTATGCCACAGGACCCCAGATATGTACTATACAAAGCAGTATCCATATACCTTGCCGCACTCCTTACCGTATATCCCAAAAGTAACGGGTGGTCGACATGCCCGAGGTTCTGACATGAGATAGCAAAGCCCTACCAAGTTGGCCACCTCCACCCATAGACAAGGCAGAACAAGGCAGAACAAGGCATGGCAAGTCAGTATGGAGAAAAGATCAAAACTGGAGCAGACAAAGTCTGGAGCAGTTGCCCAGGGCAACCAATCAGCTTCTCTCTTTAGTTTGTACCATTCGAGTCTAGGAGATTCACCTTTAGTATTAATATCTGCATATGGTTTTCTGTGGTATTCGCAACGAAACTAACGAAAATTCGGATTTTGTCTGAATCCGAAACCCGAACCGAATTGAATTTCGGATCCGAATCCCGAAATAACGAAATATCCGAACCGAATTTTTCCGCAGCTTACATGTCTACTCAGGACTGGATTAACAGGAAAACAGGAAACAGTTTCCTTGTATACATCTCATCCGTGTTTAGCTGTTTGCCTGGAGTTCAGCTTTAAGCAAGGGGACTTCTAACAATCATCGCCTGTAGACCACAACCAAGAACACGGCTCGCAGCTCCGAAGGAAACAACAAAAACTAGACGTGTACAGATGTTGGCATCTTATTGTTGTGGTACAGTTTGACATACGACCCTGCCATCCCTCCAGAAGGGGCACATTATCTCAATTAATGTTTCACATAAAACATGACACTGATAGCATTCATGGGAGCACAGCCTATTAACATTTGCATGTTGACTAGCGCAAGAAATATGAGTGCACCCAGATGCCGCTGGAAAGTGTAGCCCCGGGCTTGTGACAATGTTTTCCTCCTGCTCCCCTCCTTCTGTTTTGATTTCTACTTAAAGTTTTACGATTCCGTTGCCTCTAGGGTGCCATTATCTGGTATGCTAATAAGACTATGCATATCCTATTAGCATTGTCAGTGGAAGATAAGAAGCTCGTTCGGACAGGAGGGGATTGCAGAAACAATTTTGGTTTTCAGCAGTGCGCAAGGGCCTCGTGTTATCACCTTATCAATTTACCTTAACGTTGCGGGGAGACACTAGTGGCATGCAGAACTTATAAATAAGTTCCTAAAACGAGACGGTATTGGGTATGTTAATAACTTAACTAGAATGGTGGAGAAGCGGTGAGGGAAAAGCATTATTCAATGGATTTTTTTTTAAGAGCCTTTAAACTCCAGGATAAGCAGATATTGTCTAAATATAAGACCCGAGTGTATTTTTCTTGAATCTCAGTCAGCTTAGTGTATTTCTTCCAGATCTGTGAAGTAATCCAGTGTGAGACTTGGAGCTTCCTGTAATAAAGACCGGTCAATGCTACTCTCTCCCTATGCAGGGTGACTGGTCTTGTCTCCGCCCCCTCCTGTAATAAAGACCAGTTACTGCTGCTCTCTATCCTTGTGCAGGGTGACTGGTCTTGTCTCCGGCCTCTTCTTATAAAGACCAGTCAGTGCTGTTTTCTTTCCTTGTGCAGAGTGACTGGTCTTGTCTCCGCCCCCTCCTGTAATAAAGAATGGTCACTGCTGTTTTTTCTCCTTGTGCAGGGTGACTGGTCTTGTCTCCGGCCTCTTCTTATAAAGACCAGTCAGTGCTGTTTTCTTTCCTTGTGCAGAGTGACTGGTCTTGTCTCCGCCCCCTCCTGTAATAAAGAATGGTCACTGCTGTTTTTTCTCCTTGTGCAGGGTGACTGGTCTTGTCTCCGGCCTCTTCTTATAGAGACCAGTCACTGCTGTTTTCTTTCCTTGTGCAGAGTGACTGGTCTTGTCTCCGGCCTCTTCTTATAAAGACCAGTCACTGCTGTTTTCTTTCCTTGTGCAGAGTGACTGGTCTTGTCTCCGCCCCCTCCTGTAATAAAGAATGGTCACTGCTGTTTTTTCTCCTTGTGCAGGGTGACTGGTCTTGTCTCCACCCCGTCCTGTAATAAAGAAGACTCACTGCTGCTCTCTTCTACAGGAGGGGGTTGTCTCCACCCCCCTCCTGTAATATAGACCAGTCACTGCTGCTCTTTCTCCTTGTGCAGGGTGACTGGTCTTGTCTCTGCCCCCTCCCATAGATTTCTGCCTGCTGCGTGCCTCCGGCAGCTCTATGCACAGGGTATGTGCAGCACATTGAGAATATCACTGGTTTGCAAAGGCATTTGCTGCACACAAAGTGGATTTATATCCCTTGTGGCTAATGAGGAATATATTTAAATGAAAGTTCGTGTGCATGGAATTTTGCTTTAAAAAGAACCAATGTCCATTAAAGTAGATGTAAACCCTAAGTAAATCATGTTGAGTTTACCAAAGCCATGAATCATAAACAATTACCTTTTTAGAAAATACTGTATTGATCTCTTTTCTTTCTTATTCACATCTCAGCGCTGCTGATCTCCTCCAGCCACTCTCAGCCATTGGCTCATTCCAGCATCAAGTGCTCATCATTGCATTAGTCCAACTTCCTTATAGCAATAACAGTGGACCATGCCCACGCAATGTGTGTCAGCATGACTGCTTGTTGTCTCCAACAGGGATGTATAGGACAGGGTCTCTCCTGTCCTATAAGCACAACTGAGAGACAAGAATAGAGCATTGTCAGCCTATAACAGGAAATGCCTGAACAAGGACCCTAGGATTAGTGATTAGGTTTACAGCTACGTTATAAAGCTTTCACGCTTTTTAAATTACTGTTGATGGTAAGAGAAGGTCACATCTCACTGATTCCTTAAAGGGAAATTATAGTATTTGCAGAGGTATATTTGTGATCAGCAGTGATAATCAAACAGGTTTCCCAAAATCAGAATTATAAATGAGTCAAGGGTCACATGTTCATGACTGATAGCCCGTCTGATCTGCTGGGATGTGTTTGCATAAAGTTTTGCTGTAAACATGCAAGATTTTTAAAATCACCCACTATGATGATCACAGTCTCTGAAAGCAAGAGTACCTGTCTTTACGCCAATGGCATCATCATTCTTTGCTCTTCTCCTGGTCAGTGCTTATCCCTGGCATTACTCCACCTTCCATTCCTCACTCTCTTACCAAGAACCATACCCATGTTATCCTTTGGCCTTCACATTGCTCTTCCCTTACGTGCTCCATGTAGTCAATACAGACTCCAATAAGTCTGTGAAGGTTCTCATTTATCTAGGTCATGGTATATCTGTAAAAAAAAATCAGTTAAGGCAACTGGACTTGCTGTATTTTTCTTCAGGAAAAATACAGCAAGTCCAGTTGCTTTGACTTATTTTTTATAGATAGACTGCAATAAGCCCCTTATTTCTCCTAAGTTCTCTTTGATGTCTTTAGATAACTGATATCCAAGGAGCTGATCTTCTAAAGGAAATTCACAAATTCTTTGACCATTACCATGAGATTTCATTTGTGAATTAGATTTCCGCTTTCATATTTCATGGCTTGATAATAGTTGAAGTATGTTCCGTGACACTCTCAATATTCACATGTCTCTTGCTGTACTCTTATGCTGTGTGTCATTCCGTTTATAAAAGCTCAGAATGTAGGAAACCACCAGGCAGGCAGTTTGGCCATCGAGTTCTTCTCCGGTTTCTGTCAAACCTTTACTGGCTTCTTGACCTGTTTATCATGACCACAATCTACAAAGGGCGATGGCCCCTGTCTACGGTGTCTGAGCCTGAATTCACATTCAAAACAATTCGTTCTATCAGAGCATTCACAGTTCACTTCGGTTTGGAGGACAGCCAAGCATTCATATCCCTTCCATATTGCTAAGAAAGCCAGAGTCGGTATTTCAGTACTTGGCAAAAGAGAATGACCTAAAAAAAGGATTTCAAGTAGAATTGGATGGTTGGAGTATTGAACAATGGAAATGTAACCAATGATACTTGTCTCAACCCTACTTTTATTTCAACCTGAGTACAGTACTTATCTAAGTGGATTTGACTGGCAAGGTGTTATAGCTACCATATGTAGCATCCCCCCTGACTCCCAAAGGCATGTGGTGAACCCCAGAGGCAGGAAGGTCTGTCATTTCACTCTCGGTACCTCCTGCACAGTGGTGCTTAGTCTGGCACAGTCGTACCGGCTCCTCTCCTGGACTGAAATTGCCTCACCTCACTGACGTCACTGGGCGACTGATCTTTAGATTACAACTTGATTACCGATCTTCATACTTGTTCTGGGACAGTAAGTAAAAAAATGTATTAAAACCAGAGAAAACCAGGCAACTAGCATTTTCAGAAGGAGATCAGCACTGGCCACCTTCAGGTTTTTCTCAGGACAAGTTTTATTCCCCATACATCATTACTTCGGTGCTGTTCAGTATAGCAGTAAGGACTGCCCACCACTGCCAAACACAAAAAGGAAAGACGCAGGAGGTCAACGCACCAACATTAATTCACGACACTTCCTGTGCAGAGTGACAACACACACTCATTCCACTATATTTATAGAAGGAGCCATGGTTCTCACACAGGCTTGATATTTAAACATGTCTGGCTTGGTATATCTCCATTTCGTTGGAGGGAGGAAATAGAATTCTAAGATAACATTGTGTTTGCTTTCAGGTCATCTCACAGGTAGTGATAGGGACACCTCATTTCTGAAAAGATCTTCAGGTGCTTGCTAAAAAATGGACTTGGCCACCACATCTAAGGACTGGAAAGCTGTAATGTATTCAGTTTTTGTTCTTGGGTTTAGTTATCCTTTAACTATTGAGCAATAACAGGTAGAGTTTGTGATCACAGAGATTTTCCTAGATAATATTGTGGGTTCTGGGTGGTTGAATGACCCATCAATGTCACTGAACGTCCTTGGATCATCTGATCTAGAAAGTTTTTTAGCTGATGGCTTAATGAGCTCAAGATTTCAACCTGAACTACAGATTTGATGTTGCCCAAATACCCATCAAACTTGTTCTATTCACTTCCCTTTTATTCACTTCCAAAAGGGTTTTTTGGACACCTTACAAGCTTATTTTGAAGGCCCGTGAACCTATATGTGGGCTCTCAGCCTCCTCTTTCCCTGACAACGTCGGCTAACGAAGATATGTATATTGTCAGGGCCGGCCTTAGGGGTGTGCGAGCAGTGCGGCCGCACAGGGCGCCATGGCAACAAGGGCGCTGTGCGGCCGACACAGCTCGTCCTGGGGGCGGCTTCTCTCCCCCTCACCGCTCCGCCATCCGATATGACAGCGCTCCCTCGTCCGCCCCCCCATGTGGCCACTGAGGGGTGTGGTCACTGAGGGGCGCTGTAAAGCTTTCTCGCACAGGGCGCCTAAAGGCCTAAGGCCGGCCCTGTATATTGTTACCTTATTGGGTAACAATACCCAATATACGATATGTATATTGTTACCTTATTGGGTATCACATGATACTGAATGATCGGGGGCAAGGAATCCTACCCCATACATCACTGTACCCTTGTCAGTCCATTGAATGTGGAATCTCTATTAAGTAAAAATCAGAGAATAAGTGGGTGGAGAACCTTAAAATTTAACTGCTATGAGCTCTGAGTACCTTGTTACTTGTTCATCTAAAGGATGGGAAATTTTTTGTTAAAAAAACCCCCAAAAAACGTAAAAAAAGAACAAAAACATTATTTGACAAAACCGGGACTATTTAACAACTCCGGAACTAAATCTGTAAAATTCTTTAGTTAAAAACTACCCAAAACATAGAAGAGTTATAGCAGAAGAAGAACAAGTGGTCTGTCAGCAGAGCCGTCTCTATAATGAAGCGCTCTGAGGCTTTTGCCTCAGGGGGCATCTTTTTGGGTCACAGGGGGAAGGGCAGACAGAGCAGCATGGGTCCTTTCTGCGCCCAATTTCCAGCTAGAGCATCGCAGGTTGCTAAGAGTCAGTCAGAGAGATGTGTAAGGCCCATACACATCTCCCTGCCCATCTCTTAGCAACCGTGAACACTGGCCAGGAACCAGTGACGTCACTAGTTGCAGGAGCTGGGCAGGATGTCAGAGCGTACCACCCAGCTCCTGGCAACTAGTGATATCACTGGTTGGCAGGAGCTCGGTGGGACGCCGCCTAGAACATCCCAGGTTACTAAGAGCCTGCAAAGGGCTGCACATCTCCAGCACCAATCTGCCCCCCTGGCCACCACCCGTACCCCTCCAAGCTCAGGCGCCAGTAATGCTAGGGACACCCCTGTCTGTCAGGATACCAAGTTGGTAACTTGCTGTCTAATGTTACCAGAATGGTGACTTCACCAAGGAAACCAAACTAGTGCTTGTGTGGGTTGCCTCCAGGAGCTCCGGTTTCCTCCCACACTCCAAAGACATGCTGTCTAAGTTGGCCCTGTATGTAGTTATATGAGATAGGGACCTTAGAATGTAAGCTCCTTGAGGGGAGGGACTAATGTGAATGTACAGTTGGTAAAGCACTGCGTCAATTGTCGGCACTAGATAAATACCTTTCATTAAAAAAAAAATAGGGTGGTAACCAATTGTTAGACTCTGCTGGATGGGAGACACCTGCTGGTGAGCACCGATTTGCCAGATTTAGATCCAGGACCCTTAGTGCCACCCGCAGGCAAGTCTACCAACCCTGCAGGTTCCTGGCATGGTCCATCAAGTCTGGCCCTTTAAATAATCTCAGCACTCTTAGTTACAATGTGTCCTTATATTTATATGTTTAATAACTGATTGTTAATCATCCATTTGTATCTCTTTTTTATTTAGAATAAGATAAATCTGCCTAATTTAATAATTGATGTCATTTCTTTTACTTACACCCGTATCGTAAGAACCCTCCAGGCTACATCTTTACTAACGGATGGCTAGTGGTAAAAGAAATAACAGCATAAAAAATTCATCTTCTTCAAATAAATCACAAGGAAGGGGGAAAAAAAAAAAGAAAACACAGTGGCAGATAATGTGATTGCATTGTCACTGAAAATAGCCGGCACTATTTTAAAGTCCTCCTGCTCAGAAAGGTCCCTTGCTTTTTCATTTCTCCATTTGCTCCTATTTTGTTGTTTTGTTTCCATGTGTATGTTGGATTTCCAGGCTAGGTCAGCGGGTGGCCCGGCAAAGAAATGAATCCCTGGAGCTGTAATAATGGTATGTGTCACAGAATGGAGTCAGGGTCCCTGATAGCACAACATTCTGCGCTGACTCTTGACCAGAAAAGCTACTGCTTGAGGGCACTCACACTGAAAGCGAGAAGATTTAACTGCTTCTTTCCTCACTAATAGTGGGGGGGATCTATGCAACCAGTTATTGATCTATCGATCTGACTGTCTGTGTGCTGTCTCTCTCTCTCTCTCTCACTCTCTCTCTCTCTCTCTCTCTCTCTCTCTCTCTC
>NW_017306273.1:4573507-4573801 GCF_000935625.1 Nanorana parkeri
TAACTAACAACATAGCATCACTTTTATCGCTTATTAAATTCAGGTTAATGATTTTTACTTGCTTACATATTGGTTTTTTTATGTTTACTTACCTTTAGATGCATATGACCTTTTCACTCAGTCACTCAGTAATTTACCTCTTTACCTTTTATTACCTTTATTCTTAGTAATTGATCTTTCTGTCTTTGTTGTTATGGCCATCCTTAAATTATAACAACTATTGCCATGGGCTGTTAGCCCTTTAATAAAAGAAAAGAAGTTAAAAGTAAGTAACTGCAAAAAAATAATAATAAT
>NW_017306273.1:4573880-4575115 GCF_000935625.1 Nanorana parkeri
AAGGGGGGAGGAGTCCGGGTGCGTCGATGTCCGTGACGTCACCGGACTCCTCCCCCCTTCCCTTCGTTAGCCGACGTAGCCACTTTGGCATCAGCCGCTGCGGCAGTGACCACCCCCTCGATCTCCAACACCACCGATTCAACCACAGCATCCAGCTCAAACAGGTAAGGCATTACAAAAAAAAAAGAGAATCAGTTTCAAACATCAATCAGCCTGTGTGCCGTCCATATTGGCACACAGGCTGATTGAAGTTTGTAAACTGATGTATCCTTGAACTACTCATTTATGCTTCTAATCGATCTACCATTGTGAATACCTTTGCACTCTATTTTGCTATTTTTAAACAATAAAGAACCACCTGCACTAGGGTGGGCGCCCTTCTCTTTCTTTTTGTCTTCCAGTTATACAGTTCCCTTGGCTGTATAATAATGGCTTATAATTAATCGAAATTAATCGATTAATCGATTAAAAAAAATTTGATTAATCGAACACAAAAATTGTAATCATTACCAGCCCTACTTTTTTGATTTATATGATTTTATTTTTCTTTAAATAAATGATCTGGAATTGAAAAACAAAACAAAAACATGTAGTAGAAAAATTGGTGGTGGATGTAGGAATATTTATATAAATAACTAAAGGTATAATTAAATGTATTATTTTAAATAATAAGAACAATTACAAAATAAAAAAATAAATAACTAACTAAATAAATAACTATTTTTTATTCAACTTTTGGTTTACAAAAAAAAAATGCAATGACAAAGTTTCTAAGAGAGAAAACATTTATTTACTTGGTCACTTCTTTTTTTTTTTACTACCTTTAAAGTGTGCAAAAACTTCTGAGCTCTGTGCCAGCGAGCTGCTGACGGCCTGGAAATCAAGCAGCGGCAGGCGTAGCCCTGTTTGTTAATGAAAGTCTAACCTAGCCAGGACCTCAATGTCACCGACTGGAGCAAGCAAAGAGAACAGGAGGCCAAAACTGCAGAACACTAATGTCAATTTTCTGCATCAAATATTTTGATAATTAAACAAAGCTGATCAAGAGAGCAAAACAGCATCCCCCCAGAGCACGGGAAGCAAAGGCCCATAAAATGGAATAGGCAGAAAATGCCAGAGGCGGCAGCTTCAGATTAATGACACTCTAGTAATAGATTTTCCCAGGAACAGTCACACACACCAGAGACATCTACTGTGCAGCCACACAGACCACAGTGCTGTTAAAGGTACACAGA
>NW_017306273.1:4575157-4605612 GCF_000935625.1 Nanorana parkeri
TATAATATATATTTATATATTATTATTTTTTTCTTTTTAATACATAATATATATATTTATTTATTTGAATCTGGAAAACCTCCTTCTATTTGTCATCTGTACATCAGTGAATTAATTTTTCAATCACAGCTTCATTTACTGAGCTCTGTTAACATCAGGCTTTTTTTTTTCCAGCAAAGCAGTTAAGACTGGCCTGTTGGCTGGAAATAAAGAAATATGAAATACTTATTTGCGACATTTATATTTTTCTGGTTAAAAAAAATATGCGTATATCATTTTTTGTAAAATTACACACATAGAAGATGGTTTACTGAAACCCATGCTCACAGACATTCGCCTTTCTTTTCTTTTTTTTTTATTTACAGTTTTTTCAATATATGTAAATAAATGTGATTAATATGGAATATGATCAAGTAGAATTACACTTGTCAATGCATGGTAATGTTTTGAAATCAAAGTTTTGGTGCATGGATTGTGAATCATAGAGCTTAATAGCTGAAGCTCAGATTACACTCACAGCTGATCCCTGACTCTCCCTGACTTCTTCTCCCTGACTCTCCTTCCCAGATTCTGAAAGCAAATGGTATTAGCTGTACTCGCTTTAAAAAACTTACAATGCACTGTGACACCATTGGTAAGGGTGCATCCTGTATTTGTAAAACAAATGTATCTTTTGTATAGTAAAATATGATATAAAACAATAGTTTAAAAACTTACAAATGAAAAATAAAATAAAATTGACACAAAACAAAAAAGCAAACCTGAAAAAAACCAGAAGTAGCTATTGCTGAGCTTTCCCCTGAAAAACGTTAGATGCCTGGTTAGGGGCGTCCCGAGGCCGGGTGTCCCCCGAAGCGGATACCGTCACCGTGCATGCGCGGCCATCTTGGTGATACCTGCGGGCGGCCATCTTAGTGATGGACGCCGGCAGAGAGAGGAGGGGACGTTCAACCGGTGGGAAAAGGTATGGTACCGGGTCCCCTCCTCTCCTGCAACTGTCAGGATCTCAGTCCATGCCCGGGTGCTCGACTTTTCAGAGCGGGTGACACCAAAATGACTGTCAGTCTTTTTGGTGTCACCCGGGTGTTGACCGGAAACCCCACCCTCCCCGGCTTTCACCCACCTGGGACAAGCATGGAGATAAGGTCTCCTGACCTTGTTCCGACTTCTTGATCTGCATACTTGTTCCAGGTCATTGACTCAAAAGGCATTAAAATTAGAGGTGTAATCCACCGAAATAGACTGTACTCCATTTAAAGGAGAAACTCCAGTAAGCAGTGTTTGAAGGTACCCAGGGGAACTAAGTGTAATGTGTTAATTCCACTTGCCCCTGCAGGGTCTCATGAGACATGAGGAGCCCTGAGAAGTAGACTCATGGCTCTGTGCCCATGTTCCTGAACACCTTTAGTCTTTGGAAGTGGCTACTGCAATTATAACATAGTGCAGGGAATGGACATGCTTGGATATGTGAGAGCAGCACAAAAAGAAAGGGTTTGAGAGCTCCATATCATGCAAAGAGTATGATGTATTCAGCACATTTACCTACCCAGATACATTAACTAAGACACAAAATGGCGGCCATATCTGTGGACATAATCCAATGGGCAAATAATCTACCTTTTAAAATGCTCTAACAGTGATGGCGACCTTCCATTGGAAAACACAGATGAGCATTTTTGTCCTGATCACCTAGACATCTCAGACTTATGGTATACAGCTCTCAGACTTATGGTATACAGGACAAGATAGGAAGCCCACCATCCCACAGATATGCTGATACCAGAAGTCATCCCATTGGTTCCTCCTGCTCTTTCCTTCCCTTTCCTTAGGGATCCCCTTTATTGCCTCTTAAAGTGAACATGTGGCCCGGCTAGATATGGACATTGTTAACAAGCAGTACATTGCTTAAACACAACCATCCATAACCTATTTACAAGCGCGTACTGTGGATAAATCCATTCATAAACTTCACAGCAAAAGTACCAAAGTCGTTCAAGTCATTCTCTAAGCAGCTCAGCTTACCCCTCCCAGAGCTTCTGCTCTGTTTACATTACAATGCTGAAGGACTGCTGGTAAGGGGGAAAAGAATGAGCCTAGCTGCTGATTCGTTGCTGGGAATGGGAAAAATGAGTGAGCTGAGCTGCTGAGTCACTGTTAGGAGGGGGAAAAGATTAAGCTGATCTGTTCAGTAAATGTTGGGAGGGGGGAAAAGAGTGAACTGAGCTGCTGCGCCACTGCTGAAAAGGGGAACAGAGTGGGCTGAGCTGCTGAGTCACTGCTAGGAGCGGAAAAAGATTGAGCTGAGCTCCTGAGTTACTGCTGGGAGGGGAAAAAGTTTGAGCTGAACTGCTGAGTCACTGCTGGGAGGGGAACAGAGTGGGATGACCTGCTGAGCTATTGCTGGGAGGGGGAAAAGAGTGAGCTGAGCTGCTGAACCACTGATAGCAAGGGGAGCAGAGTGAACTGAGCTGCTGAGTTACTGCTGGGAGGGGGAAAGAGTGAGCTGAGCTGCTGAGCTGCTGCTGGTAAGGGGAACAGAGTGGGATGTCTGCTGAGTTACTGGTGGGAGGGAAAAAACATTGAACTGATTTACTGCTAGGAGGGGGGGAAAGAGTGAGCTGAGCTGCTGGGAGGGTGGAGCAAGGTGAACTGAGCTGCTGGGAGAAAGGAAATCAGTGCTTCTGATGTAAAACTTAGAACTGAATAACTCCACACCACCTGCAGCTATGAATGTCAGTGGGGGTTTGTTTTAAAGATCATTTCCTGCATGTTAAGAATATGTAAATAACAATTTACATCCTTTTAATAAAAAAAGGTTTTAGAATTTTGGTCTTTAACAAATGCAACATATGACCAGAAAATATTCCCTGAGCTACAAAATAACACAAGGAAGTATAGTGTTTATTAGAGAACAGCTGGGGCAGCATTCAGTTTTAATTCTTAAACCACAAACACCATTCTGACATTCTGACATGCACTAGAATTTCTGGAAATCTGAGTTTCAGGTGGAGCCGGTGTATACCGTTCCCGAAAGGTAGAAAATAATGCTGGAAGTTCTCCAAAGCCAACTTCTATTATCGCGGCACTATACAATAATATATATATTTTTAAAAACTGCAGTAGAGGAGTACACACCTCAGAATTATAAGGATCATATATTCTATCAACATCCTATGGTCAAGTCTTTAGAAAGTCTCCGGCGTGAAGACAGAAAATACATATTGCTTTGTAATGAAACCCAAAAACCCCCTTTCTGCTTTTTTTTTTTCAGAGCACTTTCATGGAGCGGATTATTGACCAGGAACGTGTGAATAAATGCAGATCAGAATGAAATCCTTTAAATTCCAGGTGTGAAGGAATCAAAAAGCACTTAAACAGTGGTTCAGGCGAGAACGGCCCCTCTTTCCACCCCCGGCTCGGCGTAAATCTTTCTGACGTCCCATGCTTTCAGGAGCTGGAGTGGAGAGCTGTGAATAACAGAAAGCACGGAGGATTTAGAGGCACTAACCTGGGCTTACTTATATTTTAATCATAATTTAATGGAGCATATAATCAACATTTTTTTGGAAACGGTGTTCGGGGCTGGAGCAAATCCCCAAGCACTCTCTGCTGCAAAGTCTTGTAGTGCTCGCTTTCAGGAGGCCAACATCTATGTTCGCATGCTGATGGTTGGAGAAAGAAGCAAATCAGGGCAATTTTTTTTCTATGTTCAGAGCAAAGCAGGGAGTAAATATGGAGGCAAATGCACAGCTTTACGTCTATGTACTGGAAAAAACGCAGGGTCAGCTATAGCTGGAGATCTGCCCAGGCTCGATTCATGGGGGTTCGCCGAATCCTGTTTGAAATCCACGAAACCCAAACTTGTAAAGAAAACATAGAAAACCGGCGCACCGATCTAAGTGCAGTATAAAGTGACTATTTAATAAGGGTAAAAGCAATGCACTTACAGGATGTTAAAAAACATCTCGCCTGTCACGCATCAGATGAAAGTCCCATCTCAGCTGCTGGTCCGAGATTGCTGGTCCCCTCAATAGGTCCCCCAAATTTAAACATATATCTTTTCCCCAAATCTAAAAAGATTCTTTTTGCACCTTTTGCGCAGTGTACATGCATACCATGCATCTACATCCATGCGTACTGTACATGCTTTCGGCCCCTTACCAATATTTCACCAATGATTGACTAATTTTCTCTTGCTCCATGTAGGTCTTTTACTATCTTAAAATGTGTTTAGTTGTATCGTTATTTCATCATGATCATTTTTAAATTTTTAAATCTTTTAATATTATTACTATTATGTTTTTGTTGCCGACCACTTCTATGATGCATTCCTGGCAGCTATTTACCACTATTGGTTCCCTCCCACTAGTTGGCGCCAAAGCACTCAATGCTTCCCCCCTTCCACTATATATAGGACTCTGCCCACTCCACCCTTAGGCTTGACAAAGGAGGTGAACCTCTGAAACGCGTTGCCTAGCAACACCTGACACCTGACGACCCGGAAGTACTCAGCAGCTGTGACCCTGCTTTGAGGAGAACCAGCCACAGCAGTGCTCAGCCACTGGATCACACCTGTGTCTTCCAGCACAGGCGTCCTGGGATCTTTCTGGACTGAACTGGACTCTGCTTTCTCCCTATCCTGATAGCAATCTCGGACGAGGCACGCTGAGATGGGACTTTCATCTGATGCGTGACAGGCGAGATGTTTTTTAATATCCTGTAAGTGCATTACTTTTACCCTTATTAAATAGTCACTTTATACTGCACTTAGATCGGTGCGCCGGTTTTCTATGTTTTCTTTACAGTGCTGTTATATGGATGTTTCCCTATCCAACCAACCAGGCTGCAGGATCGGTGCATACATCTTCTCTGAAGTCATTACCAGTATAACTGGAGTTCATTTGATACTATCCATATATAGTCCATAAACAATCGATCTTTTTGTGCAAGTTGATGACTTCTTTTTCATGTTGAACGAAACCCAAACTTAGCTGCAAACCCAATTAAGAGCTTTTGGAAGTGAACCTTGATACTAATTCTGGCCATTTTTAAGGCTAACAGGCAAGCTATGGTCAGACAAGGGCATGGATTGCTGCCTACTGCCTTGGGGACATTAAAACAAAGTCAGTGGCGTCACAAGGGGGTGCGAAATGACAGTCATTTTGGTGTCACCCCCTCTGAAAAGTCGGGCACTCGGTCATGGACCGAGAGCCCGTCAGTTGCTCGAGGGAGGAGGGGACCCGGCCGCATACCTTATCCCAACGAGTGAACGTCCCCTCCTCTCTCTGCCGGCGTCCATCAACAATATGGCCGCCGGCAGGTAACAACGCATGACGTCATGACGCGCTTGAGTGATTACGTCACTGTGGGGTGACACCCGGTAATCGCCACGGGATGCCTCTGAACAGAGTATCAAAATTTTTTTTTAAAAACAAGCCAAGGGAAGGGTCCTTTTAAGACGATTTCATCCTTTAAATCATATGTGCATTGCTTGTACAACCCCCTTGAGTGCCCTGTAAAAGTGGCGTGAGCCAGAATGTGACGTTGCTCTGGTCCAGGCTCCTCTACAAGACACGTGAGGAAGCTGTAAGCAATGTACGTATGGATGGAGCTCCCTCATGAACATAGTCCAATCCCATCCCATGAATTGACCAGGGAAAGTGGCAGCCACAACAAAACTTAGAAGCTATAGGAAAGTTTACTCCTAAAAAAACTGAAGCTAAAGCCCTCAGCTCCGGAGGATTGGTCAGTGGCAAAGCAGTATTGTTTTGTTTTTGAGCTTTTTTCACAGTATTTCATTATTCCCCAAATATAGACTTCAGGTATGTTTTTGGTAGAAACTGGCCACCATCAGGGCAGTACAGGTACACTTGAGCAGGCAGTAAAAATAAAGACACACTGCAGCTTCTATCTTGTAATAATAACGAGAGTGTATTATTTTAGAGCCAATAGCCACACATCTTGCTCAGTGGCTGGGCAGTATGTAAGCAGCTTGGTAAGTTTGAATTGTAAGAATAGATGAGACAGGTTTTATCTTTTAATAAGCATTAGTTTGCATGATTTGGGATACATCATCCAAAAATATTGTACTGTGGCTAGAAAATATGTAATCATCTTGGTTAGGCCATAATATAAGTGGGAGAGATGAGGCAGATTTTATCTTGAAATAGGAATTAAAGTGTATTTGCCTGTTAGGGGACATGCAAATTCACCTATCCGTAACAAACCCTGCAGCTGTGCTGAGATTGAAAAGCATGGGTGCCATGCCTCTAGATGGTAAGGAAGTGTGTGTAGCTATGCAGTAACTTCAGTTGTTGCTGACACACACAGAAATGTAGCCCTGAATAGGACTGTTAGGTCCCTGAACTGTGGACATGGATTAACAGGGTACACAACAATGAGTAGCCCACCACACTGCAATCCACAGTAATTTACACAGACACAGACATAGACAGAACCCTGACCCCCACCCTACGGAATATCTCGGGGTTGGATTGAAATGCTGATAGCCCCCAGGTTTCCTCACCCAACGTCAGTACCTGTCCTCACAAGTGCTCTTTTGTCTGTATGAACACAAATTCATACGGACACTTGAAAATCTTGAGGACATCCTTCACGTAAGCTAAGGGAGGGCAATTCCATAATAATGCCCATGGTTTTGGGATGGGATATCCAACAAGCTCATAAAGGTGCGATGGTCAGGTTTTGGGCATATAATGTATAATGCTAGCTCACTGTTATTCTGAACCGAACCCTTAGATTTAATTTGTGCTGTGTTCATAGAGGGTGAAGGCTTTAAACCTGGTCCACCGCAGCATATAATACTTCTTTTCCTTTTGCTCCCCTGCTATTAAAAGTAAGGAGAGATTGCCCTTAGGATTAGAGTTAGGGTTAGTAAACTTCAGCAGGATCTCAGTAGAAGCTTACACAGGACCAAGGACTATCTGCCCACCCCCATGTGCAGACATCCCAACTCTCCCGGACGCTCCGGGAGTCTCCAGCTATTGGATAGCGGCTCCCGGCCGCCCGGGAGAGAAACACTTCCTCCTGGAAAGGTTTATCTGCTCGATCGAGCAGATAAACCTTTCCCTGCGATCGTTTTTTTTTTTTCTTTTCTGACATCGGGAGCCGCTGCTTGCATCAGAGCTGAAGGCTCTTTATAGAAGTACTGAGGCAGTGTGCTGGGATGTCTTCAGGAACCTATGTACAGCACCCTGCCGGCCCCTCCCACCAGCCATGATCTGCCTGCATTACACAGAGAAGCACAGAGACCCAATGATGACAGAACTTGGTCTAAAAAAATCAATGCAATGAAAACGGAACGGGAATGTCATTAGCATGTTGATGAAGTGGGGAAAAGGAGGAACCAGGGAAGGCAAAATATAAGCAGATTAAGTTTTCAGCTTTAACTAGAGTGCTAGGACAGCCCAACAATAATTTGAATTGGCGCACATACCAATTTTTATCCCAGACTTTCACTGCAAACATGACATTATTTCACGGAGTTTTATTTAAAAATGATTGCTATTAAACCGACTTTGGCTGAGTTAGACCACTCCTTGTTTGCTGGCTGTCACCCTATAGCGTTAATATTTTAATACAGAGTGAGAGGACTATAGCCAACACAGCACCTGCAGTAGTTATTTTAATCATGTGTATTATAGAATTTAAACAGAGAGTCAAACTATATGTTTGGCAGAAATGCACGCTGGTGAGCTTACAGCTTTTAAACGGATATAATCCTTCGATGACAAATGAATCTTTTTTTTTTTTTTTCATAAAGGTATTATGCTGTCTATTTAAAGCCGCGGAAAACAAAATTTCCATTTGGTCTGAAACGGTGTGACCACTTTGTCCAAGACACAGGCAGCTCGTTCTATGTTTTCCGGCCTTGGATAACTGCGCACACAAATATTCAATAACATTTCATCACCCATTCATAACTGACGCTGAGGTTTACCCTGGATGTGGTATTTGGGCAAAAATATGAGTTACTTGCCCTCTAACCTCAACCTACACCTGATCGTAACCCTTAATCTAAACCTAAGCTTTAAACCCTTAAGCTAACCCCTAACCCTACACCTGAGCCTAACCGTTCTTCTAAACCTAACCTCTAAAACATCCCTTTACTACCTTTACATTTTCCTTGCCTTATATGAATTCTCAAGTCATCCCCTTAACATGACCCTTAACCTCAAACTTACCCCTAAAATCAACCCTAAACCCCAATCTGTCCTATAAATGTAACCCCAAATTGAACCTGACATCTTATAACCTTAACCTGACATCTTATATCAGTTCTAAATCTCATTACCCCTAACATTAACTTTAATCTTCAGCCTATTCGCTAAATGTAACCCTAAACCACAATCTATGCTCTAAATCTAACCCTAAACTACAATTTATTCTCTAAATCTAACCCTAAACCACAATCTATTCCTTAACTCTAACCTTCAACCACAATCTATTCCCTAAATCTAACCCTGAGCCACAATCTATTCCCTAAATCAAACACTAAACCACAATATAACCCTAAACCAAAATCTATTCCCTAAATCTAACGCTAAACCACAATCTATCCTTAAACCTCAATCCATTCCCTAAATCTAACCCTAAACCACAATCCATCCCCCAAATCTAACCCTGAACCATCATCTATCCCCTAAATCTAACCCTGAACCATAATCTATCCCCTAAATCTAACCCTGAACCATAATCTATCCCCTAAATCTAACATTTTACTTCAATCTAACTCTCTAAAATTAACCTTTAATCGCAATCTCAAACCTCAGCTGAACCTCTAAAGATAACCCTCAGCCTTGATTTAGTCCCTGGAGCTCCCCACACACACACATGAGATGATCTCACATCCATGAGATGAGTCAGAAGACGTGTAGTTGGCCGCTTTCAAGGGGAGTATCAATTGGACAGCATAGACAACCTGTCCCTATCACTATTGTCCCTTTATTATATTAGCAGAGCTAGTCTTCGCCTCCATCTGTGATTCTATATGTAAACATGAGACAACCTCCCTCCTTTACAGAAATGTAACCTCTAACCCAGGTACTAAGCCTCCAGTTTGCCGGTTGCCTAGAAGTCCCAGTGGCCCCTAAAAGTGGGATGCCCATTGGATACCGCTCGGTGAATGGGGGACAACCATAGATGGGTAGTCTGCACTCCCTTAAAGCAGAGGATTCCTGTCTGCTGCACACTCTGCAAACTGGAAGTGAACAGGTAGGTAGTCCTTGCGCAAACTAGGTTCACTAGTAAAGCAAGTTGAAGCTTTGAGGCAAGCCGGGCAGTTCAGGCACGGAACGAGCTGGCCATTTCTTTAAAAGCACTAAATAGCTCAACTTGATTTGTTCATCCCTATCAGCCAATCAGGTGTTATCTGCCCATCACCGTGAGGGCTCATGTCGATGTGCACTCATATCAACCACTGCTCAGTTCTAGTCTGTCAACTTTAGATTGTAAGCTCTCACGGGCAGGGCCCTCATTACCATCTTGTCTTGGATTGTATTGTAATAATAATTATGGATGCACCGATACCGATACTAATACTGTGCCGATGCCGAGTATTTGGGCGAGTATTAGTACTCGCCCAAATGCTCAGATGTCTAGCCCGAGACTTCCGGTATCAGGTAGCCGGGCAGCGCGTCATTACACGCTGCCCGGCTTCCTGATTGGCCTGGGAAGCCGGCTCCATGCTCTCTCGTCACTTTTGACGAGGGAGCATGGAGCCGGCTTCCCGTCCAATCAGGAAGCCAGGTGCCGCGTCATTACACATTGCCCGGCTTTCTGATTGGTCGGGAAGCCGGCTTCATGCTCCCTCGTCACCTGTTGACAAGGGAGCATGGAGCCGGCTTCCCGTCCAATCAGGAAGCCAGGTGCCGCGTCATTACACATTGCCCGGCTTTCTGATTGGCCAGGAAGCCGGCTCCATGCTTTCTCGTCGTCTAGTGACTAGAAGCATGGGGACGACTTCCTTGCTTATAAGGAAGCCAGGTGGCGAGTCATTACACGCCGCCTGGCTTCCTGAATGGGACTTCTGGTACTCGGTATTCGGTATCGGCGAGTACCGAAAAAAAATAATGGTACTCGTACTCAATACCGGTATCGGTGTATCCCTAATAATAATACAGAACAACTCTTCCCTATGTTATTGAGAAGCTGGGGTGGAGTTCTGTAGTCATAGAGTGACAATGCTGCTCCTCCATAGATATAGGTCAGTGAGTGGGCGTTGTTACCGTAGGACAGGAATGGTGCCACTGGCAGAATAACCAGGTAAAAAAAAGGAAACAAAAGGAAAACTATTTCAGGTGCCACACCTAAGGACTAATAAGCTGCAATATATGACATTTATGATTTAGTTCTCGGGTTAAGATACTCTTTTTTTCTAGTTCTCGGGTTAAGATACTCTTTTTTGGAGTTCCCCTTTAAGCTTTAGGATTTCTAGGACGGTGGACGTTCCAGCTTGGCAGCATGTGCTGAGATACTGGTTTGTCAGATTTTTCTCCCTGAATTAGAAACAAGTGTTTTTCGAGCCCATTAGCTTCGAGCATCTGTCGTTGAGGAAATAAATAATAACTCTGGATACATCTGTAGGCCGTTACATCATATTTCTGAAACTATTATTTATACACGGGCGTCTCAGCGAGACTCTCGGAGGCTTCTCGCCTTGTGGAAGGGAGTTTTTGCTCCCAGCGGGCAGATTGTGATGTGTTAATAGTTGAAATGATGGAACTGTGTCAGCACCTGCAGTCCTACACAGGAACCGATCAAGTAGCCATACATTTTGTTCGGGTCAGTATAGGGATCACATAACTATATTCAGTCTGCCTTATTTAAAGCAGAACGCCATTTAGAAAAAATGTACAGACCATTAAAAAGCTTTTGCAGCAATACGCGGCATAAATCCAGAGCTGCCCCCACAGTACTTCTGTTCTGCCACTAGATGTCCCCAGTCTTCAGGGCTGAGTGACAGGCAGCATTGTTCAGCCTATCTCCGCTGAGACCAGGCAGTCATAGACCCGCCCCCAGCCTGTGACTGGACAGTGAAGGGAGAAGCAGCACACCGATGAGTTCATGTCTCTGTCACTCTGCTTTCTCTTCCTTTCAGCATGCCACTTGTCAACACAAGAACTGATTGATTCTGTGTGCTGTGTTTTCTGTCCCAGGGTGAGCTGTGTAACAGGCTGATACCATGTCAAATACAGGTTCTTACACTACTTGATTTAAAAGGAAAAAACATTAACATCTGTATTTCTGTTGTCTTTGCTTCAGTACACACACACACTGAGCCAGTCACATCAGTCTCTGTACAGAGCAGCTTACACTCTAATTCTGCATCGGCACCGGCTGTAAGGGGACTAGAAATCCCAGCAATACATTATACAGCAGTGCAGAACAGTATATGAATTGGACTCTGGGCTTAGTAACGCACTGGACCCTGGGCTTAGTAACACATGGACTCAGGGCTTAGCAATACACTGGACTCAGGGCTTAGCAGTACACTGGACTCTGGGCTTAGTAACGCACTGGACTCTGGGCTTAGTAACGCACTGGACCCTGGGCTTAGTAACGCACTGGACTCAGGGCTTAGCAATACACTGGACTCAGGGCTTAGCAATACACTGGACTCAGGACTTAGCAGTACACTGGACTTTGGGCTTAGTAACGCGCTGGACTCTTGGACCCCACAAATACCTGAGACCCCACACACACAGCCCACCTAAGAGTGACCCTGCAGAGCACATCATAGATGCTGCACAGCCCATCTGAGGATCTCTATGGTGGGCTCTGCAGCAGTCTCAGGTGGGCTGGTCACGGCTGCATCTCCCTCCCTTAGCTGCTCCTGCTGCTGGGGCTTGGCCTCTTCTGCCGCCGAACTGGCCGGAAGTGATGTGATGTCACTTCCGTAGAGCATGTTCATTTCACTCCAGCACAGTTAATTGGTTAGGTGCTCCAGTAAATGGTCAGCCATTCCCAACATGAGGGGCTCTACTAAATGTCCAAAAACATCCCCACCATTAGAAGTTCTTGTGAATGCTCAAACTTATCCCCACCATTAGAAGCTCTTGTGACTGGTAAAACTCATCCTAACCATCAAAAGTCCTGGTAAATGGTCAAATGCATCCACATAATCAGGTGCTAGTGCAAATGGTTAAAGTAATTCCCATGACGCTGTGGGGCCAACAACATCTTAGAAACCAATGATGCTGTGTGAGCTTCACAGTGTCATGGGTTTCTAAAGCACTGGTGGCCCCAGAGCAATGCTGGTTGTTATGGTGGGCCCATCTGCATCCTAGCAACTTATGACACTGTGCGGCCCAGTTGCTGCCATCCTAGCACCCAATGAGGCCCACACATGATGTCTGGGCCTCAGCGTCGTTGGTTGCCAAGATGCTGGCAGTTCACAGCATCATTGGTTATTAGGTTGCACCCGCCTGCTTTCTAGCAGCCCAGCCACTACCATCCTAGAAACCAATGAGGCTGTGTGGGTTACTAGATCATGGACACCCCTGGATTTGGTTCACTTAAATGTTCACTGAACCCAGATTTCTGGCTGGGTTCAACGAACACTTAAGTGAACCGAATCCAGGCCAGTTTGCTAATCACTAATCAGGATCAAAGTGCATGTTGCACATTCAAGACGTTTCATGTAATTTATAATATAAGTTATTTTTTAAATTTTCATACACTCTTTGTAAAACCCGAAGGCGGGTTCTAACCCTTCCCTAAAATTTCGGCTGGACAAATGCCCTAAAAGTCATTCATGTTGACCAACGTACTTCCTTTTTCACAGCTGCGGCGCCTGCTGGATAGAAAGTTTCTATTAAACACAATTGTTACATAGTAACGCACTGGACCCTGGGCTTAGTAACGCACTGGACTCAGGGCTTAGCAATACACTGGACTCAGGGCTTAGCAATACACTGGACTCAGGACTTAGCAGTACACTGGACTTTGGGCTTAGTAACGCGCTGGACTCTTGGACCCCACAAATACCTGAGACCCCACACACACAGCCCACCTAAGAGTGACCCTGCAGAGCACATCATAGATGCTGCACAGCCCATCTGAGGATCTCTATGGTGGGCTCTGCAGCAGTCTCAGGTGGGCTGGTCACGGCTGCATCTCCCTCCCTTAGCTGCTCCTGCTGCTGGGGCTTGGCCTCTTCTGCCGCCGAACTGGCCGGAAGTGATGTGATGTCACTTCCGTAGAGCATGTTCATTTCACTCCAGCACAGTTAATTGGTTAGGTGCTCCAGTAAATGGTCAGCCATTCCCAACATGAGGGGCTCTACTAAATGTCCAAAAACATCCCCACCATTAGAAGTTCTTGTGAATGCTCAAACTTATCCCCACCATTAGAAGCTCTTGTGACTGGTAAAACTCATCCTAACCATCAAAAGTCCTGGTAAATGGTCAAATGCATCCACATAATCAGGTGCTAGTGCAAATGGTTAAAGTAATTCCCATGACGCTGTGGGGCCAACAACATCTTAGAAACCAATGATGCTGTGTGAGCTTCACAGTGTCATGGGTTTCTAAAGCACTGGTGGCCCCAGAGCAATGCTGGTTGTTATGGTGGGCCCATCTGCATCCTAGCAACTTATGACACTGTGCGGCCCAGTTGCTGCCATCCTAGCACCCAATGAGGCCCACACATGATGTCTGGGCCTCAGCGTCGTTGGTTGCCAAGATGCTGGCAGTTCACAGCATCATTGGTTATTAGGTTGCACCCGCCTGCTTTCTAGCAGCCCAGCCACTACCATCCTAGAAACCAATGAGGCTGTGTGGGTTACTAGATCATGGACACCCCTGGATTTGGTTCACTTAAATGTTCACTGAACCCAGATTTCTGGCTGGGTTCAACGAACACTTAAGTGAACCGAATCCAGGCCAGTTTGCTAATCACTAATCAGGATCAAAGTGCATGTTGCACATTCAAGACGTTTCATGTAATTTATAATATAAGTTATTTTTTAAATTTTCATACACTCTTTGTAAAACCCGAAGGCGGGTTCTAACCCTTCCCTAAAATTTCGGCTGGACAAATGCCCTAAAAGTCATTCATGTTGACCAACGTACTTCCTTTTTCACAGCTGCGGCGCCTGCTGGATAGAAAGTTTCTATTAAACACAATTGTTACAATTGTAGTAGCAAGGTGATGACCCCGCGTTTTAAGTAATAATGTGGCAAGCATTCACTAATATGACTCAATTAGCTTGTAATTAGACATTTCAAAAAGTTGAAGCCACAAGAGTGTAAACATCTCGGTGAAGGTAGACGGTGAAGGCGGGTGAGGATCCGGCTTGGTACACCTGGGCCGTGCCCGGAATAACCCCCCTTCCCTTCTCCCTTCTCCTCCGCTTCCATATCCTTGATAGATAATGGTTTAATAAGCGGTCTGGTTTTCATTTAAAGGGTCGGTAGTAAAACCCAGATCACATTTCTCACTTGGTGGGTTAAAAAACCACTTACGCTCATTTCTGCAATGTAAAACGACACTATATCAAATCAAATATTTCCAGATGTAGCCAGGCTGCGGGCAGAGAGAACATTACATGGGAGCAGCAGCCTCTTTCCAAGTCCTCCACCTCCATCTGCTGGCCGAGGCAGAACATGGCGGCTGTGACCGTATTCTAGAACCTGATGACTTCACAGAGACCGGGAGTAGGTGGAAATTGTACGCAATGTTCTACCATATAGTTCAATATACTCCCGTCTGCCTTACCCGGCCACAGATGTAATAAAGACCACATGGTGGCGGAGGAAACTTCTATGTAGTGTAAAGATAATCTGTCTGATTATTAGTGACATTTTTATCACATGTAGGGGTGGGAAAAGACTTCCAGTAACCGAAGATCAATGGGAAATAAGAATGTATGTGCATGACAAAGAGAAACCAAGAGAGATAGATAGATAGATAGATAGATAGACAGGCAGACCGATAGATAGATCAATAACTGATTGCTGAGAGAGAGAGAGAGAGACAGGCAGACCGATAGATAGATCAATAACTGATTGCCAAGAGAGAGAGAGATAGCTGATTGTGATAGATAGAAAGAGAGAGAGAGAGAGAAAGACAGGCAGGCCGATAGATAGATAGATAGACAGGCAGACTGATAGATAGATCAATAACTGATTGCTGAGAGAGAGAGAGAGACAGGCAGACCGATAGATAGATAGATCAATAACTGATTGCCAAGAGAGAGAGAGAGAGATAGCTGATTGTGATAGATAGAAAGAGAGAGAGAGAGAGAGACAGGCAGGCCGATAGATAGATAGATAGATAGATAGATAGATAGATAGATAGATAGATAGATAGATAGATAGATGCATTTGGGGTTCGGATGACCTGTCGGCAGTAGAAAACAATTATGAGAATGCAGAGAGAGAGAGAGAGAGAGAGAGATATGGATAGATAGATCAATAGCTGATTACGATAGATAGATAGATAGATAGATAGATAGATAGATGGACGGACGGACGGACGGACGGACGGACGGACGGACGGACGGACGGACGGACAGACAGACAGATAGATAGATAGATGCATTTGGGGTTCGGATGACCTGTCGGCAGTAGAAAACAATTATGAGAATGCAGCAATACCTCCATTCCCACCTCTAATATACAATGTACATGATTTGGATGCCGTACCATTGTACCATTGATCAGTATTGACGTACAAGGTCAAAGGGATGAAAACTTCCAGAAAGCAGCAGCAGAGTTCCTCACTATATACTTTGGCATCCGCCTTGATCTTCTCCGATGAAGAGCGTTCGAGCCCCGAATTGGAGAGGAATTTAGACTTTTAGCAAAACAAAACCTCAGACAGAGAGCAGTTACAGCGGCTAATAAAACCAACAAGATCTTCACCACAATAAGAACAATATGAAAAAATATCCACGCAGAGGGACCGATGCTGCTGCCTCCCCCATGTGCCGCTATAATTCCATTATGGTATATAATATTTTATACTGTGTCTAGGTCATCGGGTCATCCGAGCTTTTCCTTTCATTAAAGAGCGAGGCTTTATGTCTCCTGGTTTCTAGTCCTTTGAAAAGAAAAATAATTTGTGAGGATTCAGGGCCTATTCACACCAGATCCTTGACGTTGCGATCCGTTTTTCAATGGACGCTAATGGAAGGGCACTGAAGAATGAAGGGGTGTGAATGGGGCTAGTTCACACCACTCGATTCTGTTTACGTTATGTTGCGCTGAAAAGAAGTAGAAGATGCATTACGTAACGCAACGGATCCGGTGTGAACTAGCCCCATTCACAACCACAACCGAAAAACACAATGCAATGCAATGGATCAGAAGGAAATCAGAAGGTACAATTGCAACTCAATGGACCCTCCATTGACTTGCAATTTCCTTCCAATTTTGTTGTGAACAGGCCCTAAAGAGTTAGCCCGCCCATAACCTATGCCGAAGGCAATGGCAGATACTAGTTGGCCCTTAAAAGAGAACTATGAATAGATAGATAGATGCATTTGGGGTTCGGATGACCTGTCGGCAGTAGAAAACAATTATGAGAATGCAGCAATACCTCCATTCCCACCTCTAATATACAATGTACATGATTTGGATGCCGTACCATTGTACCATTGATCAGTATTGACGTACAAGGTCAAAGGGATGAAAACTTCCAGAAAGCAGCAGCAGAGTTCCTCACTATATACTTTGGCATCCGCCTTGATCTTCTCCGATGAAGAGCGTTCGAGCCCCGAATTGGAGAGGAATTTAGACTTTTAGCAAAACAAAACCTCAGACAGAGAGCAGTTACAGCGGCTAATAAAACCAACAAGATCTTCACCACAATAAGAACAATATGAAAAAATATCCACGCAGAGGGACCGATGCTGCTGCCTCCCCCATGTGCCGCTATAATTCCATTATGGTATATAATATTTTATACTGTGTCTAGGTCATCGGGTCATCCGAGCTTTTCCTTTCATTAAAGAGCGAGGCTTTATGTCTCCTGGTTTCTAGTCCTTTGAAAAGAAAAATAATTTGTGAGGATTCAGGGCCTATTCACACCAGATCCTTGACGTTGCGATCCGTTTTTCAATGGACGCTAATGGAAGGGCACTGAAGAATGAAGGGGTGTGAATGGGGCTAGTTCACACCACTCGATTCTGTTTACGTTATGTTGCGCTGAAAAGAAGTAGAAGATGCATTACGTAACGCAACGGATCCGGTGTGAACTAGCCCCATTCACAACCACAACCGAAAAACACAATGCAATGCAATGGATCAGAAGGAAATCAGAAGGTACAATTGCAACTCAATGGACCCTCCATTGACTTGCAATTTCCTTCCAATTTTGTTGTGAACAGGCCCTAAAGAGTTAGCCCGCCCATAACCTATGCCGAAGGCAATGGCAGATACTAGTTGGCCCTTAAAAGAGAACTATGGGGTAAGTGTTTTTCCCATAGGAGGACATAACCTCCTCTCGTGACCCAAAGCTCAGTATATCGCGGGCTGAGAGCGCCACAGCCGGGATGGATCCTGACAAAACTGTCGAGATCCACCCAGCTGCGTGAGTGACAGCTATCTAGAGGCAGAGACGGCTGTGTCTGCCCCCCCCCCCCTTCCTTCCTCCCTCCACTCAGCGCTGGAGGATCGGAGAAGGGAGGGGGGAATCTCGGCAGGGAGTGATGACTGACAGCCACCGCTCACTGCAGGGAGATGATCGGGAAGTGAGCAAGCGATGGTATGTTTCTGCTCACTTCCCGATCAATAGAGTCGACCTGTGACAGCTTCTTTGTCACAGATCGGCTCTAACTATGAGGATGAGTGGAAATCACTCACCTCATAGATCTTCTTTAAGGCTGTCCATCACACTTCGTAGCCAATTGATCAGTGCCGGGGGCAGGTCGGAGTGCAACCATGTGACCTCTGGTTGATATTTGCATGATAGATTTCCCGGGGTTTGGGAACGGCTGGGCAGTCTGGAATTAAAGACGACCTTGTGAGTGTTTGTACATGTTTAGGGTATTTAAAGATGATGCAGGTCTGCTTTTAAGGTCAAACACTTAGACCAGGGGTAGGCAGCCTCAGCACTCCAGCTGTGCTGAAATGACAAATCTCATCATGCCTCTGTCTTTGGGACTCATGGCCAGGGCTCTCAAAATCTTGCAATGCCTCATGGGACCGGAGTGCCGTGGTTGCCTACCCCTGACTTAGATCATACAGTAGGTTGTATGAATATGTATGAACTGTATCTGCAGAATTCCATTAGAGTTGCCACCTGTCCGGGATTCACCCAGACAGTCCGGGTTTTTGACGTTGTGTCCGGGTCAGACACAAGGGGGGTGATTTACTAACCTAAACACACACACACACCAGGTGTGTGTGATTTTCACACAGCAAAACGTATTTATCAACCAAAAAGTCTCTAAAAGCATATTTCCACTAATGCCATATATGGAAAAATCATGCACATGATGCATATATAATGCTGCTTCACAGTTTAGACAAAAATGGTTAGCTCATGCATTTACATTCCTGCATTCATCAACGCAAGCAACATAACATAGAGCTAATTTACACCACATTACCTTGCAATTCATTGCAGGGCTTTGCACAACACACCTGCTGGGTGTGTACACACTACAAAGGTGTTTCGATTCCTCCCATAGATCACGCTGGGAGGGAACACACTACAGAGGTGTATGCACGTTCGTGGTGTGTTTAAAAGGTTAGTAAATCAACCGCAAGATGTCAGGGAGACAGGGGCAACCAAAATTAAGATAGGGGCTTCTGGCCCCCTGCTGAAAATAGTCTCGACTGTGACATTTACATATTAATGGTTGGCGCTATTTACATATGAATAAGCTACAACTTATTCTCCCAAAACAATTCCCGTGTGTTGTAAGAGTGTTCGGGTTTCGATGGAAGAAAAGGTGGCAACCCTAATTTCCATATACATAAGTTCAATTATTATAAATGATGTTTCCCCTTGGAACAGAACTGATATGGGGTATAAAATGTTTTTTAAGTGTACAGTATATATAACCAAATTTTTTTCATTTTAGCTAGAACATATCTCATTCCTGGACCTTAGAATATAAATATCTCCACGGCATTGTATACCGATAACTCCCGTCTGTTTCTCTCCTTTGGGTGCTGGAACAAAGGGGGGGTGGCACCACTGGAAGAACATTCCTGGACATATTCCAAAAATTAGATTATTCCTCATCTCGGGATAGAGGGTGGAGCCATGCAAATCACTCCTTTATGTCCCAACAGCCAGATGAGCATTCTGAGCCACTATATCTGTAAAAAATTAATCAAGGCAACTGGACTTGCTGTATTTTTCTTGAAGACGTATCACTGGTCATCCGACCAGCTTTCTCAATTCAGAATGACTTGTACAAAAATTCCAATCTACATAATCTGTTAATCATAACCAGTGTGGGGTCAGAGACCTCATGGAGGCAAGGTGTTGATTGTCACTTGTCCTTTGCCTGTGCCTCTTGGAGGAGTAGAAACCAGAGATCCAGGGCTACAGTCTATGCCTGCCATCAATGGGTCCTGTAGTCATGATGTTATCACACCGCTGTAGTCTTTAGGAGCCTGAGAGGACTCTGCCATTGTGGTGAAAAGCTTCAGTGCATTGTTTGTTACAGCTAGGGCTGGATTTACTCTCTCTGCAGGATCCTCTATGCGCCCCCCCCATGGAAAATGGAATGGCGGCAGCGTTAGTTTTAATTTTTTTTATTTTTTTATTTATTACTTTTTTATCACTTTTTTTATCTTTGTGTTATCTTATTATTTTTTACTTTTGTATTTTTTACAATTTTTTATCTTATTATTTTTTACTTTTCTATTTCTTTTTTTCTTAACTTTTATCTATTTTATAATTTTTTATCATTTGTGTTATTTTTTTTAATTTACATTTTTGATTTTTTTTCCACGATAGGAATCCCTGCTGCCCCTCTGCTCCCTGCTGCCCCGAGGCCAGGCCTCAGTTGGCCTTGTGGGAAATCCATCCCTGGTTACAACCCTGGGACAGATCATGTGATTACAGTAAATGAATACTTAGACCAGTCCGCCATTTTGTCCTTTCTCTCTCTATATATATCTACAGAACAGAAGCAGGTGAGGATCGCACACCTTGTCTGTTGAAATCCATACTATGAGTTGTGTTGACTTGAATGGGATATTTCTGAAGTTCTGAGACAGATAGATCTAAATCCATGTCTCACGCAGATCCACAGCAGGAAAACAGCCATAGTTGGCATAGGCACAAGAGAGAGAATGGTCGTGTTATTACAGATGTGTAAGCATACATATTTATAATTCGCTGGCACTGAGCGATGGAATGAGTGCCATTGGCTGAGATGGACTCTGCCATGATCTATGAAGTGATGAAGGAGAGGAATGTAGATGAATGCAATAAATCATTCCTTGTTTCCTAAAGTGCCCGCAAAACATGGAAACTCACGCTAGTGGGGGAGTTGCTATTTTTTTTAGAATGCAGCCGAAGACTCGAAAACAAATAGATTGCTTCAAGTCGCTGGATGGATTGAAAGTGAAGGCATCAGCCGGTTCTGCTGAGCCAAGTCTAAGAAGTGACTTCAGAGTGTACAGGCTGTGCTGGCAGAGAGGCTGACTTTACTGGAACAGTCATACAGCACATCCATCTGAGAATACACCAACCAGGAGGATTGTCCAATGGAGGGGGGGGGGAGGCGTCACGTCATCTGTTTATTTTTACAAAGAGATACAAGATCCATATATGAATGGGAAGGAAGGAAGGAAGAGAGGAAAGAAGGACGGAAGATAAGTAGGTAGGAAGGAAGGAAAAAATAAAGGAAGGCAGGAAGGAAAAAGGAAGAAAAGAGAAGGGGAGGAAGGGAGACCAAAATGAAGGAGGGATGAAAGGCTAAAAGGAAGAAAGTGAAGAAAGGAGAGCAGAATTAAGTAAGGAAGGAAAGGATGAAGGAAGGAGGGGGAGAAGGGAGGAAGCAAAGGAGAAAAAATGAAGGAAGGAAAGAAGTAAGAACGAGAGGAAAAAAGGAAGGAAGGAAAGAAAGAAGGTAGACAGGAAGAGAGAAAGGGAGAACAAAATTAAGGAAGGAAGAAAGGACAAAAAGGAAGGTAGGTAGGAAGGGAGAAAAGAAAAAGGGAAGGATGTGAGGAAGGGAGAACAAAATGAAGGAAAGAGAAAGGGAGGAGAGAAGTTAGGTAGAAAGAGAGAAAGAAAGAAAAGAATGGAGAGGAAGGAAAGAATGAATGAAGGAAAGTAAAAAGGAAGGGAGGTCCAGAGCAAGGAAGTTAGGGAGGAAAGAAAGCAAGGAACTTAAGGATGAAGGAAGGAAAGGAGGATTGGAGGGAGGGCGGGAGGGAGAAAAGAAGAAAGGAATGATGAAAGTAAGGAAAGACAAGTTCAGGAGAAGAAACAAAGGAAAGAAGGGAGAATCAAAGCAAAGAAGGAACAAAGAAGTCTTAGGAAGGAAGAGAGGTTGCAAGGTATTAAAAAAGGAAAGGAAGGGTAAGAAGAACACAAGAAAAGAGATAATGAAAAGATGTGTAATACATAAGCTATGAAGAGATAGACAGAGAGAGAGAGAGAGAGAGAGAGAGAGAGAGAGAGAGAGAGAGAGAGAGAGGTGACTCAGCTCCATTTCCTTTGCAGTGCTGGCCTGGGTTTGGGACTCGGATTAATCACACATGACCTGTCGGCAGTAGAAAACATTTATGAGAACCAATCAATACATCCATTCCACACTAAACTATATACTGTAGCTACTATCTGAAATTTGGCAAGGATAGACCGGGGTATCTGCATAGATTACAGATCAGAAAATATCAGATCCTGAAAGGTCCAGGATATCATTTCTATCTATCCAATTACTAGACAATACTCCAGCAAATGTAATGGTCTTCTCAGCTGAACAGGAACCTCTGTTTAGGAAATAAGTATAAAATAACAGATTTTTTTAATTCCTGCAAATCAAACTCATTGAAACCATTAATATCTATTTCACCGTGTCCTTATTCATAGTCCCCAAACCGACTAGTGCAGACAGTGAGGTCAGCGCCGCAGACAGTGAGTTCAATGAATTCTGGGAGCACTGGATGTCGGAATTCTTCTGTAGCCCATAGGATGAGAGCATTGCTCCTGTTCTTGATATATAGCCCTCTAAAGAATTCATGATCCTCTATAGATCTTCATTAGCAATAATGATAACAGATGACTACTGTATATCACCGGCTCAGGCCCAGAAGCCATATGTACATACATGAGATTGGAGAAGAGGCCCGAAAAATGACCTGAGCTTGACACGACTGCAGAAAATATGGCATATTAAAAGCTAAGTATCTTTTGCAGGATGGATCCTCGTCTGGAGTTCAGATCTTCTCATCTTGATTCATATGGCCACATGTTGACAGAATGCAGCTGTTCTTCATGTCAGCATATGATGTAACTCTCACCCATCCTGTTCAAGGAAAATCAGCCATATGGGATCCCAGCATAAGAAGTTTTTAATCCTATCACACAGCTTGTAGGCCTTATTTGTGAACTAAGTTTATTTGTCTTGAGGAGTTTGGAACAGGATGAGGCAGAGGTTTAGTTGTCAGTGGCTGCTGTCAGTTTTTGGCACCACGATGTGGGCATGTAACAAGGTGCATGCTAGACCCCTTGAGGGAAAGTCCCACCTTTAGGCAACCAGGCAAGATGCCTATCACTTCAACTTCTGAATGATAGGATATAAAAGGCGGGTGAGCAGAGTTTTTAGAGGGAGTTTGGCCCACAGGCTGAGTGGAGAATGGTTCACCATTAAAATGGGTTAGTCATTGGGACTTTACCATACCTCGTGAGTACCCTCTTTGGAAAGAATGCTCTTCCTATGGGAGAGAGAGCTAGTTGGAGTAGGCATGTTGGGAGTTTGGTCTATAGGAGAGACTAACGGGGCATCACAGCACCCATGTAAGAAGGAAAGATGTTACTATATTTCATGAACTTTGTAATGTCACTTTGCTGGAAATAGAATTTGATTCTGAGAAGACAGTTGCATTTGATCTCTTTCAGAGTAAAGTTTAGAGATTCATCTAATCAAACCCTACTGGACATTCTTTATTATGTGCTGGAATAGTGAAGTTAGAGAGAAGGGCTCTGTTCATGCAGCGAGCACTGAGGTGCCTGGTGTCCACTCTGTCTTAAGTAAAAGGTAAAGTGAATGCTGAAGATTACACTCATAGGCTATACCTGAGTAAATTGGGACAGGGAAGCCCTCAAATGTGTGTAGGGGGAGTCAGAGGAAGCCTGCCTATGGACTACAAAGGCTGTTCTTTCCAGACTTTGTGTTTAAAGTGTATGTATGGAGTTGTAATAGTAGGCCTTCAGCCATTTACAATGGGGGGACCCTGCAACCACTGAAGTGGTGCTTCTTATACTAGACATAAGGGGGAACTGGCCTTGCACTTGATTGCAAGCAATGGACATCTTCCAATGCACAATGAGATACTTTGCAGCAGGATTGAGGTAAGCAATACACTCTGGTCACTGACCCACTCCCAGCCCACTGAAAGGACAATGAATGAACAGAAGAACACTGATTAGGTAATTTTGCTCCCTCCTCCTGTAAGGATAAAAACAAACATTTTATTAGTTATTATGAAAGATGGAGCAAAGGAAGAGATAGTTAAAACAGACAAAGAAGAACATCAAAGGTTCTGATATCAGTCCTGCATAACTTCTGCATTAGAAGGGTCACCTCATTCAGTGTCTGCTCCTGTTTCTTGGTCTTGGTATGGTCCACTGTTTCCCCCTGTATTTGGTTGCATGATAGTTTAGTCCCAATCAATGCCACTCCTTAGAAGTTTAGTTCCAGCCTCTGCAGATCACACTGTCTAGAAATGGAATAGATTTTTGCTCTGCAAGAAAACAGATAAAACATCCTCAGTATTCTTAAGTCTGCATTAGGCTCAGGGGGAATTTAGCCAGAGGGCCCCAGCATGGTGTCTACCTCTATTACCAGGGTTGTATCATGCCACCTGTCAGTGCTGTAGTGCACAGCCACACTAACGGGTGCATGATGTGCTTTATGTACCCTATTCAACACTGCCTAATTCTGTATGCTGGGCTGTACATCTTCTGTTTCATACCACCTCTTTCTATAGGCTGCACTATACATTCCCTATTCCACACAAGTTCCATCCTATAGGTTATACATCTTCTATTTAACACCACCTCTTTCTGTATGCTGTGCTGCACATTCACTATGCCATACCATAAGTCCCATCTTGTATACTGTGTTGTACATCCCCATGGCACACTGTCCCATGACATGCACTGTTCTGTACATTTCCTATTCCACGTCCCCTCATGCTTTCTAATTGCTCTGGAATGTATTCACATCACTAGGACATGCATGTAGGCTGGGCCTTCTGTGAAAGAGACAGTTGGTTGTGTTTAAACCCACACCCAAAAGGAAGAAAAGAATGATAGAAGAAGAAATATGTGATAGATATGAGATGGAAAGACAAACAAATAGGTAGACAAAGTAGTACACAGAGATAGATAGAAAGATAGATAGATATATAGATAGATAGATAGATAGATAGATAGATAGATAGATAGATAGATAGATAGATAGATAGATAGATAGTAGACTTGTGCGCCGTCAAAACATTTAAGTTTCGTTTCGGAATATCCGTTATTTTGTATTTCGTGTCCGAAACTCAATTCGGATTTGTACGAAATACGAATCCGAAAAACTTAGTTACGGCACATTTTTGTAACTTTACGAACATTCGTTATGATGAAGTTAAAAAGCAAAAATACCTTTGTTAATATTGGAGTCGATGTGGTAGTTGTTTTTTTTAATCCGAAATACGAATTCCGTTAATGGATTCCGGATCCGAATTTCGTATTTCGGATAAAAAAAAACTCATCAACTCCAATATATTAACAAAGGTATTTTGCTTTTTTAAATTCAATATAACGAATGTTCGTAACGGAACGAAATTTCGTTGTCGGAATTTCGTATTTCCTGCGTGTATTGTAATGCAACTGTCAGCAGCAGCGGATACGTATTTCGGGTTTTAAAAAAAATCTTGTCATGTTGTTCAACCTCATTTACAGGGGTAATATTAGTTCCCATTTCAAAGAAATTCGGATCCGAAATTCGTTAACGAATTTCGTATTTCGGATATAATTCGGAAACTGCAATTCGGATTTCGGATGCTTCAGAATTTACGAATTTTCGATTCGTAACGAAATGAATCGCACATGTCTAATAGATAGATAGATAGATAGATAGATAGATAGATAGATAGATAGTAGACTTGTGCGCCGTCAAAACATTTAAGTTTCGTTTCGGAATATCCGTTATTTTGTATTTCGTGTCCGAAACTCAATTCGGATTTGTACGAAATACGAATCCGAAAAACTTAGTTACGGCACATTTTTGTAACTTTACGAACATTCGTTATGATGAAGTTAAAAAGCAAAAATACCTTTGTTAATATTGGAGTCGATGTGGTAGTTGTTTTTTTTAATCCGAAATACGAATTCCGTTAATGGATTCCGGATCCGAATTTCGTATTTCGGATAAAAAAAAACTCATCAACTCCAATATATTAACAAAGGTATTTTGCTTTTTTAAATTCAATATAACGAATGTTCGTAACGGAACGAAATTTCGTTGTCGGAATTTCGTATTTCCTGCGTGTATTGTAATGCAACTGTCAGCAGCAGCGGATACGTATTTCGGGTTTTAAAAAAAATCTTGTCATGTTGTTCAACCTCATTTACAGGGGTAATATTAGTTCCCATTTCAAAGAAATTCGGATCCGAAATTCGTTAACGAATTTCGTATTTCGGATATAATTCGGAAACTGCAATTCGGATTTCGGATGCTTCAGAATTTACGAATTTTCGATTCGTAACGAAATGAATCGCACATGTCTAATAGATAGATAGATAGATAGATAGATAGATAGATAGATAGATAGATAGATATCTAGTGAGAAAGTTATCATCTGCTCAAATAATAACCGTGGTAGACCTGCCCATATAGCGCAGTGCTGAATGCTGAAGAATGCCCCCTATTATCCAAGACAGTTTCATGAAAAGTTTAGAATAATATTTTCGGAAGTATCTGAGTGATACTTCCCTGTAATCTGTATAAACTGAAGCAGAGCTGACGGAAGGATTAGGAATAATTCTTTAATTAACGGGCAGTTTCCTTTGGGGTTCATTCCATACACAGCTCTTTTTTTCTATAGCCCAAGTTCACTGTCTTTGCTTTCTCTCCCTGTAACCTTCTACACATTTTACCGTACTTTTTTCCCAGTGCTAAAAATTAATCCTCACTCATTTATAAAAAAACAAATACCGACAAAATGTAAAATCAGGAAATACATTGGAAATTATAGCCAGGGTATGCTGCAAATGCTAAACTCAATTCATATACCTTTAAAGGCCCTCTCTGATGGCGGTTACAGATGTATCGATATGATCATTTAGTCAATCATTCATTGCAACTAAACCGATCAAATGTAAAATAATGATCAAACCATAGCCACCCAACGTCCGTTTCAATGCATTTAGTAAGCTCATGATCAGTTTTGACCTCCTTGCTATAGTTGATCATTGCTGAAACGTCCGTTTACAGAAACAACAGCTGTGCATGTGCTGAAGAACCGATCATATTATAGATGGATTACTGAACAATCAATTTTAATTGATCATCTTCATTTATGACTGATTGTGGTTTTGTATCTACCGTATATACTCGAGTATAAGCCGTCCCGAATATAAGCCGAGGTACACTAAAAAATCAGCCGCACGAAGACCAGCGTAAGAGAAGTCCAAAGTTTAATCAACGTAAATCCAAAAACGAGTCTCTCCCACACCAACACTTTTCACACGTTTCACCACCTGGGCTTAATCATAGTGGTGGCGTACGTGTTGCATATCGTATAGATTTTTTTGAAAGCAATGTAAAAAATTATATAATTTAAAATACATTCAATTTATATAAAATTATATATAGTATATCATTTAAACAAAATTAAAATAAAACTGACCTAAAACGGCTTAAAATATTTTTTATATAGTGTTTACCAAACTATCAACTATATTTAGAATACCTCTTTGGATGTATGGGTATGTCTGTTTTCGGGGGGGGTGGGGAGGAGGAAGAAAGGTTTTAAGGTTTTAGGTTTATGTGTTGCCTATTTGTTATATGGAAGTATGAATGTAGAGGAAACTACACAAAACAACTGAGATGTTTTTAAATATATGTATTATGTCAAGTGTTAGGGAATGAATTGTGTCTGTCATTTTAATTTGGGTGATATATGAAATTCGAAAAACTAATAAAGAAATATTTAAAGTAAAACGGCATAAAATAGGAATTTTGTGTATCTAAAGCCATTTTTAGGGTTAGAACCAAATGTCTTGGGTTCTTTGTGTTCTGTGTCCATTTGGGAAGGTTTCTCTTCAATTCCTGTCTCATAAATACAACAGGAAGTGAGCAATCTCTCCATAATAGGGAATCATCTCTTACACCTGAACAAATATTCCCATTGGACCTTCTGTTCCTGTTCTGGTGGTAATTCAGAATTTTGGATTTTTCCTTAACTTTCAGTTTCGGGATATCCTCAGCAATAAATACCTGACAGAGGTTCCATTTCTTCCCTTCTCCAAATAAAACAAAGATAGCTTCAGATGCACTTTATTATAAGGAAAAACCCTCCCCATTTCCCCCGGCTTGTCTCCTGAGGTTTCTGTGGGACAGGCTGTACATAACTGGCAGTTGTAGTTGGGTCAGTATGAGCGTTATACAGTTTCTGTATATTACATAACACTTGTCGGAAGCGTGGTTTTAATGGCATAATCCTCCCTTAGTGTAATATCACTATTTGTGTCTGCACTCTCCCACGTCTGCAATTCCGGGACGTGCAGTTGATATTTTTTGAACAAAGAAGATTTTTTTAATAAATCGCTCGATTCCATCCTAGAAATTCCTTGGCTCCCGATTATCGATCAGCTGCCAGTTCTGAAACAGTAGATGATGTGTTACATGCTGGGCAGCGGTGAGCCAAGACAGAGAAACCAAGGCCGCCATAGAAACCGCAGATGGATTTCAGGAACAAGTTGGACTTTTTTCGAAGCACCGGCTTTGGTCTTAAAGGGAGGAAAGTTATGATTGCGGCGTGGTTCATGTGAAAGAACAATTCATAACATTCTCAATGAGAAGCTTCATTGTACTGATACTTTCATACATATGGGTTCCTGTATGTGAGAGGCACCAAGTAGCTACAGTGGGGGTGTCTGGGAATCTCTCTCCTGCAACAATTACGGGGAAGCAAAAGGATTCACCAAAGTTGGGTGGACTGGTGGACTAGAGCAATGCCTGCATGGAGTTCTGAGCAGGTAGGCTGAAGGTGTAAAGGTTTACAGCTGAACTTTGGTTTAGTCAAACTATTTTACATACCTGCATACATCCTCATATCAGCTTCCTGCATTGCACAGCACAGATGCTGTGGCAGAGAGAAGGTCAGCATGCTGAGCAATCAGGGATCTGTTGCTTTGCGCAATGCTGATAGACTAACATGGTGTGCTGCTGCTAAGGCAAAAACATTATTCAATCTACATCCTTTGAGCCCCGGCCATGTTGGCGTTCACACTTTGGGATCTATTTATAAAGAATTCACAGAACCAAATGTTTGTTATGAGCAAGTAGGGGCAAAAACTAATGTTCTTAGTGTATTTTCTTTTCAGGTCAAATACAGTGTAATGCAATACTGGATGGAGCTGGGGAGCATAGGAAATACATACTTATTTGCTATGCTCATGAGCTCTATTGCAATGCAACAAATCACTGGTGGTGACTGGTGGTCATTGGAAGGCTATAGTGGACAAGCCCCCTTCCTGTTTTTATTGGTGGTCAGTTGCAGGCTGTAACGGTAACCTCTTCCCCCTTACTTTGGTGGTCCATGTTGGGCTGTAATGGTGAAGGCCCCCTAACTGTTGGTGGTCTGTGGCAGGCTGTAGTGGTAAAGCCCCCTTCCCCTTCTTACTGGTGGCCAGCGGCAGGCTGTACTGGTAAACCCCCCCTAATTGGTGGTTAGTGACAGGCTGTAATGGTAAAACCCTCTTCCCTGTTTTATTGTAATTGTAACCCACCTTTATTGGTGGTCATTATAGTAGACTGTAATTTTAACACCCCCCCTTTCACTGGTGATCAGTGGCAGGCTGTAATGGTAAAGCCCCCTTCCCCCTTACTTTGGTGGTCCATGTTAGGCTGTAATGGAAAGCCCCCCTTACTTTGGTGGTCTGTGGCAGGCTGTAATGGTAACCACACCCTTTATTGTAATTGTAACCCACCCTTTATTGGTGGTCAGTGGTACAGTGTAATTGTAACCCACCCTTTATTGGTGGTCAGTAGTAGAGTGTCATTGTAACACCCCCCTGCCCCCCCCACCCCCTCCCTTTTTATTGATGATCAGGGGCAGGCTGTAATGGTTAAGCCTGCTTCCCTTGTTTATTGTAATGGTAACCCCCTTTTATTGGTGGTCAGTAGTAGACTGTAAATGTAACCCCCCACCTTTTCACTGGTGGTCTGTGGCAGGCTGTAATGGTAAACCCCTTACCTTCCACGTTGGTGGTCATCATTGGTGCTCAAAGTATTTACTTAGCTGAGCACATGCTCCCTTACTGTCACCTTGCTACACTTCTACAGTCAGGTGGAGATCACTCCGCTTGACAGTTCCAGCTCCTATCAATGCTGGGTGCTGGAAGGCAGACAGACACTGGGAATTAGGGTAATTATGCATTTGTGTTTCTCATGTATGGGATGAAGAGAGGGGGCTATGGGTAAGGAAGGGGGAGAATCCTGCAGCTAAGCTTTAACTGCAAAGAAGGCCCAGGGCCCTGGCTCTGCACGACTGGCTGAACAGAAATACAAATCCTTCGGCAGGTAATATAGTTCCCATACACGGATTCCAAGCACATACAGTATTTAGCTGAAATTCAGCATCAGTATTCAGTCTTGACTAGAGCATGCTGACGACACCTAAATAGGGCAAAATTAAAAAGATATATATAAATAATGTTATCTGATGAGTAAGATAAAATAAAGAACACAAACTGCTAAGCAAATAGAAAAGGAAAAACAATCAATCAGGAAACATCATAAAAAAGCGATAATGAACCGCGAATCAACTTCTCACCGGGCTGCAAAGAGACAGAGTGTGACTTACACAAATCCATTAATCATTATTTCACGACGACTCCTTCGACGTTCTTCACGTGTATGACAATTTGTTGATGATACACAAGGCAAACCCATCGAGGTCTGTCACAACGTTTTTCCGAGGCGCTCTGTTTAAGAAGAAAAACCCTGAGGTGTTAAGAGTGCACTAATCTTTAGAAAGGTTAATGTATTCATAGAATTTTTGACAGATATGTATAGG
>NW_017306273.1:4605624-4612320 GCF_000935625.1 Nanorana parkeri
TGGAATAAGATAAATAAAATGCAATTATTCGCTGAGTCGCTGGGTCTTAAGGCAGCACGCGTCCGCTTAATGACGGCCATCGTGCTTTGTGGCTCGCTGCCTTCAAGAGTAATGGAGACGTGCATCCCTCGCACGCAAAGTTGGTTCTCAAAAACGTCACATTAACATCAAATACTTTTTATAATATAAGCCATTAAAGTGGACATTACAGAAACTTTGCGAATTAATAAGTTCCTGGCACGCCCAAATGTACAGCAACAGTATAGTTTTTTTTTAAAAGCTCCACCTTTTATCTTTAAAAACCAGTCTGGTGACTTTGCCTAGGCTGAGATGATGTAATTATGTCTTCTGCAGGCAGGAGGAAGCATTTCCTCAGTCTCCTCTCTTCCACAGATCGGATTGCAACCAGGGCCGGATTTCCCACAAGGCCAACCAAGGCCTGGCCTCGGGGCAGCAGGCAGTAGAGGGGCAGCAGGGGTGTGGAATTAAACAGCAGAGAGAGTAAATCCGGCCCTGATTGCAACTTTGTAACTTGAATGTCTCAATTTGAGAAGCTGTGTCAGACCTTCAAAAGATGATTTTGTCATCTCTGAGTGGGTTTTCTATTGAGATGTCCAACTTGTCGAGATCATAAGCAGTATCACGTTCTCTAATTTGCGTTGGTGCGGCTGCGCGGGCACCAGGTGGCACAAGTACTAGACATCAGTTGGGGAACCCAAGGAGGATTGCGAGGCCGCACAAGCGCACTTAGCGCAATTGGGCATGTTGATGAGGCTTGTAAAAATGCCAGTGACAGTGACTGCAGGGTATGTACTGCAAGTCATTCTGAATTATCTAAGACGAAAAAGCAAGTTGGACGACCAGCGGAAAGTCTAAAAATACAAAAAAATACAGCAAGTCCAGTTGCTTTGATTCATTTTTTTTCCACAGATATACCATTACATGGATGAATGAGAACCTTCACAGACTCTGTGTATTGAGGTACATTGGCAGCCCATTGAAAGTGAATGGGGCTGCCAAAGCAACCCACAAAATAAGGAACAACCTAAAATATAGGGCATAGCTTTTGCCCCAATCAGCTGAGTCACAAGAGCCCATAAGCTGAAGGAATGGATAACCCTTTACAACAAAAGAGGAGCTCACAGCAGCTATATTGCATCGTGCATACATGTCATGCATTGGTACATGTCCCCCATGACAGTATCCAGCTTCCCAGCCCATTTGTCTGACAAAAGCTTTGGTATTAACCTTACATATGGCCAGAATTATTTAAGAGATTTAACCCTCCCCCCCCCTCCCCCCATAAAATTAAATCTGGTTCACAAAAAAGTTTGTAAACCTGAAGCAATATTCACAAGCTGTTCACAAATTGAACCCAAGCAGATTTGTTTACTGCTACCAGCACTGGTCATAGACATGAAGCAATCATTCCAAAAAATTTCAATCATATTTCCTCTATTTTGTATTGCCCCACTATTATTATTGAGTGGATGGAGGCAACTTACCAAGCCCTGTTCTGTATAAATATAAACATAGAAATATATAGTAATGCTAAATAAACATAAGCTCACAAAATTATCTGTTGGCGGTTGGTTGCCTTGCCAGTTTTGTTGTTGTTTTTTTTAATTGAAGGCTAGTTCAAAGTGTTTGGAATTGCTGAAAAGTTGCTGTATGTAGTAATGCTGTATTGGACCCATTGCATATTCGTACCACTTGTAGATTGGTTGACAGCTTGACGTGAACCTGTACTTTCCCCAAATACCTGGTAAAATGACTAGTTCACTTTACCCCATGTGACAATGGAGAAGCTTGGTAATTGGCTGTATAGAGCATTGTGGGGAGGCAAAGTCTTGTAATGCGTTGTGGGGTGTTTATCCGGCAATGTGGTGTCATATCCTAGCAGTGGGCGAAGGTAATTACTGACTCCTTATGGTCCTTTCTTTAAAGTGAACTCGTTACTGTGGCCAATATGGTTCACATCTCGGATCCTGGATATGTCTCAAACTTTGTCTCAAAGTATCACGCTAACCGTCCACTCCGCTCATCCCAAGACCTCCTGCTTCCCAGCTCCCTTGTCAACTCCTCCCATACCCACCTCCAGGACTTCTCTAGAGTCTCTCCCATCTTCTGGAACTCTTTACCCCTACCTGTCCATCTATCTCCCACTTTGACTGCCTGTAGGCGTTCCCTAAAGACTCATCTCTTCAGGAAAGCCTATCCCACCTCAACCTAACCACTCAACCATCACATTCGCAAACAATTCATCCCCACACTTCTACCTCCTCATGTATCACTTCCCCCTGCCTTTTAGATTGTAAGCCCTCAGGGGTGGGGCCCTCCTTACCATCTTGTCTTGAATTGTATTGTGATTGTAATGTCTTCCTTTTATTGTGAAGCACTGCGCAAACTGTTGGTGCTATATAAATCCTGTATAATAATAATAATAATAACATCAACAGCTTTCATGCAGCAAAGCTTGTGCAGCCATCTTGGCTGAGGACAACCTAGCATTGCCCAGTTTCTCCTGCAAAAATAGATCACTGTAATATTGACCTAATGCTTACTAGCATCATCGGCTAGACCACTATTAGGGCATCCTAGCAGTTAGTCGCATTCAACTGGACTTGTTTTGTAATGTTAAAGACGTTTTGCAGCTTCTCCAAGTTATTTCTCCAGTTCTGGCTTGAAAAAGGTTTGAAAAATGTCTTCAACATTACAGAACAAGTCTAGTTGAAAGTGACTAACTACTACTAGCTACACCATGACCCGGATAAATGAGAACCATCACAGAGAATTAGGGCATGCCATGATGGAATTTTGTTCACGCAAGAGCGGATTCTTTCCCCCCAAAAAAATCAATGAAAACACAAAATCATCTTGAAGCTGGTTGATGTAGCTTAGAAGGAGGTTAACTGCAAGTCAAATGCACCTGTCAATCAACTTAGATTGATCTGAGAAGCATCTCAACTCATCTCAAATGCAAATGGAATGAACCTAAATGCAATCAGAGAGTATCCCATCGCACTCCAAAGTGACGTATCCTCAAATGTAGCTAAAATGAGTGCCGAATAGGCAAACGGACGATGCTGTAAGGCCTTGGTTTCACCAGGGCGTTTCTCTGCGCTTTTTTACGTGCTGAAATGTATGCAATTCAAAATCCTATGTGTTCCTGCTGAATCGCGCATTACAATACGCCCGTTGTTTAAAATAGTCCATGAGCTTCTTTTCTGGCGCTTATCAGCTCGTTTTTCTCTATAGACTTCAATAGAAACGTGCCGATCAGCGCATTTTTGCGCTTTTTTGCTTTTCTGCAGCTGAGGCTGCTTTTTATTGGACAACTGAAAAGAAAATGAGCCTTAATACGCTCTTACATATAAACGGAAAACGCCTGGAAAACGAGCTGAAACGCTCAAAAATGTGCCACAAAAAAAGCACTGAAGAGCTGTCGCCCTGGTGTGAATGGGGCCGAAGACGAAAGGAGATAATGAGGTCACCAGCACACCAAGGTCCACTTCATCGATTTGTCTTTTATGGACACTAACCAACATTGTTTTGCCTGATGAAGGGACTCCATGTGGTTCCGAAACGTTGCATTTGCTTGTGACACCATGTTTATCTAAACTTCAATAAAAGACGAATCGATGAAGTGGACCTTGGTGTGCTGGTGACCTCATTATCTCTTATTATATGCAAACTACATTTGACCATGTACACAAGCCCAAAACCTATAGAAACCGGCCCTTTAAAAGTAACTGCCTGAAGAAGAACCCTCATGGCAGTGTCAACATGGATTATTTCAATGAAAGCTGCAGATGTAAAAAAGATTTTTTAAAATGACAGCGACATGCTAAAGTTTATATAAGTTTTTACCGATTAGGTTTACATCTACATTTTTTTGATAGGAAGGGGCTCCTGCTGGGCCGGATTAACATAGGGGCTGCTGGAGCACCAGATCCAGGCCCACCACTGAAAATAGGGACGGCTGGCCTGGATAGCCTCAGTATGGCCAATGGCAATCTGGACCAGCCAGGCTGAACACAATCAGGTAGAGGTGCCAGCGTCTCTCTTATCAGGCATACACTATATGCCAAAAGTATTGGGACGCCGGCCTTTACACGCACATGAACTTTAATGGCATCCCAGTCTTAGTCCATAGGGTTCAATATTGGGTTGGCTCCACCCTTTGCCGCTATAACAGCTTCAACTCTTCTGGGAAGGCGTCCACAAGGTTTAGGAGTGTGTCTATGGGAATGTTGGACCATTTGTGAGGTCAGGTACTTACCCTGTTTCCCCGAAAATAAGACCTACCCCGAAAATAAGGCCTAGTACTCTTTTTGGAAATTGCTAAAATATAAGACCTACCCCGAAAATAAGACCTAGTTGTGACCATTCCCAGGGCCGGTGGCGGCATAAGGGGGAACTTGAATACCCGTGGGAGAGGCAGGAGATAATCAGCAGTGCCAACGAAGCCAGCGCTGGAGGAAGCGAGGCGGCACCGGAGGGAGCAGAGCCGCATAAGCCGATGCCTCCTCTATAGTGCCGGCTCCTGTCACAGGCGAAGTGATACCAAATGCACTCCGTCTGTGAGGAATCGATAGTGAAAGTGTGATTGGTTACCAAATTGCTCTTGGAAAGGTACGGCACCCCTGATTGCCCTGAATACACGTAGACTGTTGTACATGAATAAGTGCCGATTGTTGTACATAAAAAAAAAAAATAAGACCTACCCCGAAAATAAGAACTAGTGTGTTTTTTATGAGCCAAAAAAAATATAAGACAGTGTCTTATTTTCGGGGAAACACGGTATGTTGGATGAGAAGGCCGGGCTCGCTGTCTCCGTTCTAAGTCATCCCAAAGGTGTTCTATCGGATTGAGGTCAGGACTCTGTGCAGGCCAGTCAAGTTCCTCCACCCCAAACTCCCCCATCCATGTCTTTATGGACCTTGCTTTGTGCACTGGTGCACAGTCATGTTGGAACAGGAAGGAGCCATCCCCAAACTGTTCCCACAAAGTTGGGAGCATGAAATTGTCCAAAATGTCTTGGTATGCTGATGCCTTAAGAGTTCCCTTCACTGGAAATAAGGGGCCAAGCTCAACCCCTAAAAAACAACCACACACCCTAATCCCCCCTCCACCAAACTTTACACTTGGCACAATGCAGTCAGGCAAGTAACGTTCTCCTGGCAACCGTCAAACCCAGACACGTCCATCGGATTGCCAGACAGAGAAGCGTGATTGGTCACTCCAGAGAACACGTCTCCACTTTAGAGTCCAGTGGCGGCGTGCTTTACACAACGGCATCCCACGCTTTGCATTGCACTTGGTGATGTAAGGCTTGGATGCAGCTGCTCGGCCATGGAAGCCCATTCCATGAAGCTCTCTACGCATTGTTGTTGTGCCAATCTGAAGGCCACATGAAGTTTGGAGGTCTGTAGCTATTGACTATGCAGACAGTTGGTGACTTCTGTGCACTGAGCGCTTCAGCATGCACTGACCCCGCTCTGTCATTTTACGCGGCCTACCACTTTGTGGCTGAGTTGCTGTTGTTCCCAGTTGCTTCCACTTTGTTATAATACCAGTAACAGGTGATCGTGGAATATTTAGTAGCAAGGAAAATTCACGGAACAACTGAATCCAGTGATTTGGAGGGGTGTCCCAATACTTTTGGCAATATAGCTCCAGTGAGAAGCAAGTGGATGCCTATTTAAAGAGCTGCGTTTGCTGCTTCCCATCTGACCTACCAACAGCACCAGGCCCATGATGCTCTTAATCCATCCCTGGGCTCCTGGACACATATGCAAAAGTTTAATTGCTAATTACAAAGCCAAACGTTACAATTCTGTGTTTGCATCACCGTGATTTTTTTTGCGATGTGAACAAATTAAGAAACCCGCTTTGGTTTTAATTAAATAAAATATGCCTCTTTTGTCATGGTTGGTGAGATGCGGTTTACAAAGAGAAAAACAACCCTGAAGTGGCTGCTTAGAAAAACAGCTTAAATAATCTTCCCCCGGAGCTCTCTGACAGGTCACTTGCTATGTGCACATTCTATCATTTCTTAAGAAATTGATATTAATTTTGCAGTTTACTTGTAAGCCTCCGTGTGAAGGCGCTTGAGTGACGTCAACTGCCCGCTGCTCCTCTGCATCGTAAAGACGGACGCTCGCGGTATACGGTGCATTTAAAAAAACGGCCTCATTATTAATCTCAATGCTTCATGTCATCTTTGATGTCTTGTTAAAATTTCGCATTCATCGGTAACCAGTGTGTAGTCCTGCAACGGGGATGAGGCGAGGGGCTCTGGTTAACGCACACTTTTTACGGCCTACTGTGTATCAATAAAAGAACGAGGCTCCGAGACAACTTAAGACCAATTCTGAAATTTGCGCCTGTCAGCCGTGATACCCTGCAGGACACTCAGCCTTAATGGAGACTTTGTACGAAGGGCTGATGTGCCATGGAATTTTTACAATTGGCAACCTGCTGCAAGACAAGTTGGACAAGCTCAAAGGTTAGCGAGAGAGGTTTTTTTCCCCTTTTCTGCCTATAAAATGCTGAAAGTAAATTATACACATTAAAAAATGAAGGTGGTGTAGCAGTTGAAGGGGCTGGGGTAGAGGGTGGTCACAGAATGTCTGCATAAAATGTCCCCAGCGTCAAAATGAATATATTCAACATGCAATCCTTCATGGGTCT